>NC_030424.2:7830000-7900000 GCF_001660625.3 Ictalurus punctatus | reverse complement strand
GTATTTGTTTTTCTTTCTTAGATAACATTTTCATAAAATTTGGAGGATTAGCCTTAGATTATGTGAAGCATAAACAAGTCCTGGTGAATTACCTGTTATTATAGAAATCATAACTTACTGACATGAACTTATTGGCACAGGTCAAAACCTGTGATTTGAGACAGAGCTGCTGTTATAGAAAAATTAATCAACAACTTCAGAGTGCTGTTGTATAAAAACAGGTAACAGCAAACAGGTAGAGGCTTTTGTCTTATTTACTCTTTGGATCACACTGATGTACTGCAGCATGGATGACTGAGTCTGGTCCCAGACAATAGCACTATACATAATTATCTAATAGCTAGCTTGCTAACTATTAGGGGGCAGTAGTGGCTTAACGGTTAAGGCTCTGATCGGAAGGTCGGGGTTTCAAGCCTTAACCCTCTCTGATCTTGGCTGACCCTGCGCTCTGACCCCAACTTCCTGGCATGCTGGGGTATGCGAAGAAAAGAGTTTCACTGTGCTATAATGTATACGTGACCAATAAAGACTCATTATAGCTTACTCACATAAGTTTGAAAATAAAAGTGCTTTTGATTTGTGTATTTACTTACATATCACATATTACCAATCAGCCATAACAATAAAACCACCTGCATAATATTGTTTAGGTCCCTCTTGTGACATCAAAACAGCTTTGACCCATTGAGGCATGGACTCCACTCTGAAGGTGTGCTGTGGTATCTGGCACTTAAACGTTAGTAGCAGATCCTTTAAGTCCTGTAAACTGTGCCATGGGGCCTCCATAGATTGGACTGGTTTGTCCAGCACATCCCACAAATGCTTGATTGGATTGAATTCTGAGGAATTTGGAGGCTATGTAAACACCTTGATCTCTTTGCCATGTTCCTCAAACCAGTCCTAAACAATTTTTACAGTGTGGCAGGTCACAACATCCTGCTGAAAGAGGCCACTGCCATTAGGGAATACCGTTGCCATGAAGTTGTCTACTTAGTCTGCAACAATGTTTAGGTAGGTAGTACGTGTCAAAGTAACATACACATGAATGCCAGGAGCCAAGGTTTCCCAGCAGAACATTGCCCAGAGCATCACACTGCCTCTGCCAGCTTGCCTTCTTCCTACAGTGCATCATGGTGCCATATCTTCCCTAGGTACACATACACACACCTGGACAGCCATATAATGTAAAAGAAAATGTGATTCACCAGACTAGGCCACCTTCTTCCATTGCACCATGGTCCAGAGCTAATGCTCACATGCCCCTGTAGTTTCATGTCAGCTTTCATGGGCTCTCTGGTCTGTGGCTACACAGCCCTAAACAAGTGTTTTCTGACACCTTTCTATTATACCCAGTATTAACTGTTTCAGCAATTTGTGCTACAAAAGCTCTTTTGTGGGATCAGACTAGACGGGCTAGTCTTCACATCAATGAGCCTTGGGCACCCAGGACCCTGTCGCCAGTGCACCAGTCGTCCTTCCTTAGACCACTTTTGGTAGGTACTAACCCCTGCATACTGGGGAAACCACACAAGACCTACCGTTTTGGAGACGTGATGACCAAGTCATCTAGCCATCACAATTTGGCCTTTGTCAAAGTCGTTCAGATCCTTACGTTTGCTCATTTTTTTTTATCATAGAATTTTTATTGAAAATTTACATAACACCTGTTGTGGATAAAAATGTCATAATATTGAATTATATTATATATTGAATTGGATTCACACTTTAAAGATCTTAGGTCTTTAAGAGTAATACACTATGGTTTATTAGTCAAAAAGTCAAAAAGAAGTATACGAGCTGAGGAGTGCTAACACACACACACACACACACACACACACACACACACACACACACACACACACACACACACACTCTCTCTCTCTCTCTCTCTCACATAACATTATAACTTTATAAGAATAATAAAAAGGAGTATTAAGGTAATATCTTATAATAATAGAATACTCTTTATAAAAAAACAGAATAATAGGATATGTAGGACAGTAGAAGGGTAATATAATGATATTATGAAGTAGGAAGTACAGTAAACCGTTTTTCAAGCAGTATAACTATATATAAAATAGAGATATAGAGCAAATATGAAAATAAATTATAAACTAGAAATGCAGGCTCGCAAGGAAGGCCTTAATGTTAAGAGGGAACCATGAGGAGACATTTATAAGGGTGGCTGAGTCAAGCTGCCCCCCCCCCGCGAGATAATAGTAAGACCAAGGTCACTCTAGATTGTTTTGTCTCTCCACTTTTTGATTCTACAGGTAATTCAAATCCCTTGGTTTTGATTCTCTGGGTAAATCAAATCCCTTGGTTTTGATTCTCTGGGTTAGTCGAAATCCCTTGGTTTTGATTCTATGTGTAATTTGAAAACCCCTGGTTTTGATTCTATGTGTAATTTGAAAACCCCTGGTTTTGATTCTATGTGTAAGTGGAATAGCCCTCTTCTTGAACATAAGAGTAAGGTAGATGAGCTCTTTTTTTAACCCTATTGGTAGTGATATTATAGTCTTCTTGAAACATATGGGTTATTTACTGGGTAAATACAGTATAAATACTGGAGCTTAGGTGTGGATCTCGTGTGGTGGAACGGAACCAATAAAGCTGGAGCCTTGCTTCTTCTCACTCACGGCTGGTGTCTTTTTTTCTATCTCCAACTGGGCTCAGAGGTAGATGTAAGTATTGGCTTCTATGTTGAATTTTAAGTGTTTTTGGGTAATAGGCTAAATTTGAGCCAACACACCCCACCCAACAAGCCCAACAAACAACCACAGCCAAAACCAAAAGAAAAGGGGGAAACAAAAAAAAACAACAAACAAACAACAAAAGAAAAACAAAAAAAACAAATAAACAAACAAAAAAAACTAACAAACATAAAAACCCAAAACAACAACAACAAAACAAAGGGGTAAGATGATCAGGAATTACAGTCCACCTCTCCTCAATCCACCACCAGGGTGCATACACATTGAAGTAGGTAATAAATTGTGCCCATTTTCCCAAAAATGAGTCACCCCTGCCTCTGATGTTGTACTTGATTTTTTCAAGTTTTAAAAAGAAGATTAAATCTTTAAGCCAGACTGATATAGAGGGGGGTTGTGGAGAGGTCCAAGACAACAGTACTCTGGCCGAGCAAGTAACGATGCAAAGGCCACAACACTAGCTTGTTTATGGTTCAGAGGTTGACGCTGAGCTGGAACACCAAAGAGGGCAATTAAAGGACAGACATCTAATTTGATCTTAAGAACGTCGGACATAGTTTCGAAGAAAGAGTTCCAAAAGTTCTGCAATTTGGGACAAAGTGCAAACATATGACTGAGGTTACACAGCGAAAGTTTGCATTTTTCACACGTCAGGAACATTGGGATATATTTTAGACAGTTTACTCCTAGAGAGGTGAGCTCTATGGATCACTGTAAACTGTATGAAACTAAGTCTAGCACAAGACGTGACAGTACGTATATTATCTAACGCTCTGCCCCAGTAATCATCCTCAAGCTCCAGGCCCAATTCCTCCTCCCAAGCACCAATGGTTTTGATATTGTAAGAATCGTCCTGTGACCAGATCGTTGCATATATCCGTGAAATAATGCCACCCTTATTAGGATTCAGCTTGAACACCTCTTCCCATGCAGACTTTGGAGGTAAGGAGGGAAAACCAGTGAATAGGGAGGAGACACAATGCCTAACTTCAAAGAAACGGAATAGGTGAGACGGAGGCAGGCTGAATGACGAGGATAATTCTGAAAAGTTTGCAAACACATTATTAATGAAAAGATCCTCAAAGCGTTTCAGACCCTTCTTTTCCCACAAAGAGAACGTGGAATCCATAAAGGAGGGGGGAAAGAGGTGGCTATTACATATAGGTGCCATGGTTGAGGCCGAGATGGATTTAAAATGACAGCGAAACTGATAGAAAATTTTTAGAGAGGTACATACTATTGGATTATCCGTGTATTGTGAAAGGGCTATAGGAAGGGAGGAGAACACCATAGCAGGGAGGGAGGTTGAAGTACAAGACTTCGCTTCTAAGTGGCACCATGGAAGAGAGGGGGCCTGCACCCAGAGCACCAGTTTCTGAATATTAGCCGCCAAATAATAATACATGAAATTGGGCAAGGAGAGGCCACCACTTAGTCGACTCCTCTGAAGTGAAAATTTGGAAACCCTGGGAGTTTTCCCTGCCCACACGAAAGAGGAGATTAATTGGTCTATATTCTTGAAGAAAGATTTGGGTAAAAACAAAGGGATGGACTGGAAAAGGTAGAGGAATTTTGGAAGAATGTTCATTTTTACTGTGTTTATTCTACCAAGAGGGGATAATGGTAGAGCTGTCCATCTTTGGAAGGCCGACTTCATGTATGAAATTAAGGGTGTAAAATTCGCCGCCATTAACGCAGAATAAGAACGGGTGACATTAACTCCGAGATATTTGAATTTAGAATCCTCCAAATGAAAAGGTATTTCAGTCTGTTTTATTTTTTGGCCAGATTGGTTCATGGGTAAGCATTCACTCTTCTGTAGGTTCAGTTTATACCCGGAAAATTTTCCAAAGTCATTTAATATGCGTATTATCTCAGGACTAGATGCAATCGGATCTGTAACATAAAGTAGTAAGTCGTCAGCATATAGGGCTAGTTTATGTTCAATTCCTTTGCGAATTATACCCTGAAATACAGGAAGAGTTCTAAGCGCCATCGAGAGAGGCTCAATTGCTATGGCAAAAAGTAAGGGAGACAGAGGACATCCCTGGTGCGTACCCCTTGACAGAGTAAAATAGTCAGACTTAGCATCGTTGGTATATATGGAAGTCTGCGGTTCCACATATAATAAACGGATCCATGATATCAGTCCATCCCCAAAGCCGAACCTCCTTAGCACCGTAAAAAGATATTCCTATTCGATCCTATCAAATGCCTTTTCTGCGTCCAAAGAGATGACCACTTCAGATGAGGCGCTGTTTTGTTTTGAATACAAAATGCTAAGTAGAGTACGACTATTAGAAAAGGAATGCCGTCCTTTTATAAACCCGGTTTGCTCCTCTGAAATAATGCTAGGGAGAACCCCCTCCAAACGAGAGGCCAAAAGTTTGGCTAAAATCTTGACATCAACATTGAGGAGGCTAATAGGTCTGTACGAATTACATAATGTCGGGTCCTTCCCATCTTTGAGCAATACAGTAATAGACGCTTGTCTCAATGTTTGTGGCAGCATCCCTAGTTCTAAGGATTCCTCGAATACAGCCAGAAGTAATGGGGCCAATACAACATGAAATTTCTTATAAAATTCGGCAGGAAACCCGTCCGGGCCAGGTGACTTCCTAGATTGCAATGAGTTGATTGAGTTAGTGATTTCATCTAAGGTGATGGGGCTGTCAAGCTCAGATGCCAATTGAGAGTCAACTCCGTGAAAATCAATATTTCCAAGAAAATGGTCCATGTTACCTGAATTGTCAGGAGATCCAGCTGTGTATAAAGAGGAGTAAAAACTTTTAAAAGTTGAATTAATTTTTATAGGATCCGATGTTAATGCACCACTGGACTGCATAATCTGAGTGATAGAGCGCGAGGCCACTCGGCTACGCAGTTGGTGAGCCAACAACCGACCGACCTTATCTCCATATTCATAATAATTGCCACGTGTATGTAACAACAGCCTCTCCGCCTCACCTGTCAATAACAACTCGAACTCTGCCTGCAAATTAAAGCCTTTGTTTATGCAGCTCAGGGGTCGGGTTGAGAGCATATTGGTCATCAATGGCTCGAATATTATCCGATATCTCTTTTTTCTTATCCTTGCGTTGCCTATTGGCATGAGCTTATCTGTCCCCTTAAGAAGGCCTTTAAAGTTTCCCAAAGTAAAGAGTAAGAGATTGAATCAGTTTGGTTAGTAAGAAGAAAATCATCTATTGAAGTAGAAATATACTTGCAAAACGCTGAATCGGATAAAAGTAGAGAGTTAAGCCTCCATGGTGGACGAAAGGCACGATGTGAAGGTAGAAGAATGTCAAGACTTAAAGGAGCATGGTCTGAAATAACAATTGGTAGATATTCAGAGTTTACAAGTCGAGAAATTAGAGGGTTATTAATAAAAAAGTAATCAATGCGAGAAAAAGATTTATGTACGTGAGAAAAAAAAGAATATTTTCTCACTGTGGGGTTAAAATACCTCCACGGATCAATGTAACCATTCTGAACCATAAACTCAGAGAACACCTTTGCCATTGCAGAGGGAGCCTTTGCAACAGCGCTAGATTTGTCCAAAACCGGGTCAATAACACAATTTAAATCTCCCCCATATATCAAGAGATGCGTGTTCAAAGCAGGAATTTTTGATAACAAATTCTGAGCAAAAGAAGCACTATCAAAATTCGGGGCATATACATTCACCAAAACTACTGGCGTTTGTGAAATTTTCCCTTCCACAATCACATATCTACCATTTACATCAGAAATAACTTTATCAAAAGGGCACAGTCTTACTTATCAAAATAGAAACTCCCCTGGACCTGGAATCAAAATTGGAGTGGAACATATGCGATGTCCAGCGAGCTTGGAGTCTGCGTTGATCCCTGAGACGGAGATGAGTTTCCTGAAGAAATGCAATGTCAGGTTTTTGTAGTTTTAAATGTGTCAAAACCTTGGATCTTTTAATGGGACCATTCAGACCTTTCACCTTCCAACTTAGAAATCTGAGTGAACTTCGGGTATTTTCCATCAATTTAGATTAGTACAGAATGGAGTACAGAGAGGTTGATATCAATAAGGAAAGGGGGGGAAAAAAGAAAAAAAAGAAAAAGAAAAAAAAAGAAAGAAAAAAAGGGGGGGAGGACAAAAAAAAAAAGGGAGAAAAACCCACAACAACAACACACCACCCCACCCTCCCCTACCCCCCGACCATCAATTATCTTCTCTCCATTCCCAAACAATGGAGGCAGAACCCTACAACACTGGAACATCCCATACTTGTGAACCGTACCTATTCTTGTGTGAAGTCACTCCCGAGCAAAAAAACCCAAAACACAGTCATTATGTATCACAGGCAACCTGTAGATTTACATGGAAACTAATATAGTTGTCCACACCCGCGTAGTTTTACAGTCCCATTACAGGTATTAATAAATCGGTTAACTGTTATGTAGACAGATTAAGATGGAGGAAACCGTTCATTAAACCATCGTTGCGCTTTTTTGGGGACAGTTGAATTGTAGCATCTCATCACCGAGGTCTATCCGAAGGCGAGCAGGGTATCTGAGAGAAGACCGCACATTTCTCTCACGTAAGCTGTTTCTCACCACAGCGAAGGCCACTCTCCTCTTAGCGACGTTGGAGCTGAAGTCAGGAAAGATGAAGACCTTACGGCCCTGATGGAAAAGTTGATTTCAATTCCCGCGTCGAACAACTTTTTCACTGTCGAGAAAGTAGTGAAACCGCACAATCATCACTCTGGACCTCTGATTCTCTCGCTGTTCCTCCGAGGGCACGGGGCCAATGCGGTGCGCTCTATCCAGCAATGAAGCAGTCAGAAAGATTTCTGATCCGAGCACATCCTGGAAATTTAGACATAAATGTTACCGGATCGCTCCCTTCTTCTCGTTCCGGAATACCGTTGACCCGGAGATTGCAGCGCCGCAAGCGGGACTCCAAATCCTCAACTTTCTCGGTGAGTTGCTCAGTGCTACAATGCGGTCACTGTAATCGTTCAGGTGCTGGCCAAGCTCGTCAATACGCCGTCCTTGTGATTCAATGCCCGATTTAAAACTCTCAAACGACGCAACAACTGGGGCCAGAGTGGAGTCAATAGCTGCTTTCACCTGTACTGCGATGGTAGATGTTAGCTCCGCTATTAAAGTGTTGCGGAGATTTTCAAAATCCAGCGGTAGCTTGTCGCCATGACTCGTCATGCTCGGTGAAGATTTAGGCTTCCGTAGTCTTTCAGAAGCCATAATTCCTTTCTGGTTATAGTTGTGGATCGAGTAATTGAAAAGGAGCGCACCAAATGTCTTAGAAAAGATTCAGGTTGCCTGAAAAGTACAATTAAAAGATAAAATGCTCGGGAGCTCACTCCACTCGTGCCTTCTCACTTACATGCTCAGCCGGAAGTCTCCCGCTTGCCCATTTTGTCTGCTTCTAACACATCAACTTGGAGAACTGACCGTTCAATATTTCCCAACCTTTGATGGGTTCCATCAATATAACATGGTAATCAATGTTATTAACTTGTCAGCTGTCACCTGTCAGTGGTTTTAATGTTATGGCTGATCAGTGTGTTCTTGATGATCCTAGCTAACAATACAGCATTATGCTCGTCCTCTGAATGTTACCACTGTATACAGTCACATGAAAAAATAAGTATACCCATGGAAATTGTTGTTTTTTTTTGACACATTTGGATAAACAAACATTAAATCATCTTTCTGATATGATGCAGAACTAATAGTTGAATCAATGAATGCAAGCTGTCCAGTCCCTGAGGCAGTGAAGCAACCCCAAACCATAACATTTCCACCACTATGCTTCACAGTTGCTATGAGGTGCTCCTCCTGAAAAGCTGTCTTTGGTCAGCGCCAGTTACTGTTACTGCTGTTACTGTGGCCAAACCCCTCTTCATCTCCCTCCACTGGCTTCCTGTACCCGCCCCTATCAAATTTAAGGCCTTGATGCTCACATACAAAACCTTGTCTGGAACAGCACCCTCCTACCTCAACACTCTCCTGAAGGCTTACGTTCCCTCACGCAATCTGCGATCAATCAATGACCTACGTTTAGTAGTGCCTACTCAAAGTGGCTCAAGGTCCCTTTCCAGAACCTTCAAACTACCTGTCCCTCAGTGGTAGAATGAACTTCCAGCCTCAGTCCGGACCGCAGAATCTGTCACTATCTTCAAAAAAACAGGTAAAGACCCAACTCTTCCATGAACGCGTAACCAACCCCTAAATAAATAAATAAACAAACAAAACTTTTCTCTGGCACTTACACCTCTACTTTGCGCACTTTTCTTCTTCTAGAACTCAATTAAAGCTCTTGTATGGTAGCACTACTTGTATTGTTCTCTGCTTGATATATCAATTTGCTTGTATTTCCTCATTTGTAAGTCACTTTGGATAAAAGTGTCTGCTAAATGAATAAATGTAAATGTCATTCTTACCTCAGAGCTCTTCATGGCTTTCAGAAGATTTGCCACTGTCTCCTTAAAGGAACTGATGAGAAGACGGCCAAGCTGCTCATACATCGCACCCAGACAGGCCACAGCTGCCCTGTCAGGAGAGATAGATTTTATTCGCTAACGCTGCTGAATTTATTAAGCATCACAGAGCTGGAGTCTATACACAGCATCATTTACTGGCCTACATGGACAGACATGGGTTCAGTGCCAATAGGCTTTTTATATTCTGCTTTGTATTGTGAGTTTTTTTATTAAACCACAGCCTCTTGTCCATTGATCTGCAGGGGAATTTATGAGGCTCTAAAGAAACTCCAGGATCAGATGGATGCACAGAAGACAGCAAACCAGATTTACCTGGAATGCAGACAGTATAAGCTAACTCATTAATTTATATGTGTGCATGAGTATATGTGTGTGTGTAAGAAAAGCTGATGAGTGATTGCAGTCTGCACTCACAGGCGAGTGGGCAGGAAGCTGGGCGAGTCATCCTTGCTCTTGATGATGTCATGGCAGCGGTCCACAGTGAGGCTGGAGGTAAGCGATTCGCCCACACGATAGACCAGAGCCACACAGTGAGCTAAGAGGTAGCGCGTAGAGGGGCCAGGAGAACTGGTCAGAACAGCCATGAGCTGCTCCACCAGCCGCTTCTGGTTCTGCTTCACGTCCACCTGTCATGTAAACAAGCATGCTTTAATAAATATTATCTTTTTATTATAATATTCTGCTCATCTAAATAAAATATCAAGTACTGAACATGGAAACAGGCAATTACCCATAATGCATCAAAATGGATTTTCTTTTGTTGGTTCTGAAACGAAGAACAAAAATCAAGACATACTGGACCAAAACATTTTTGTTATAAATCACCTTGTTTTTGTACCATTATCTGAACTGCATTTATTTCTATGACTTTTAATATTTAAAAGCTTTACTACAGAACTTTTGAACTCTTTGGTCACTGCCATAAAATATTTATGAAAGCTAGGAGGGGTGTTACACACATGAAAATGGGAGTACATTCACAGCGAAAATCAGGAATGTTCTCAAATCAAACAAAGATGTATCTTGCCCAAAACAGCACCTTAAGCCTGTAGGCTTTGCCCAACTTTCAAGGCCTCAAGCATTTTTTTATCTGAAGTTATTGGTGATGTCAGAATGACAGTGATGCCCTGTGCAGGACAGCATCTTTTTAATGATATTTAATGACCATTTACATTGCAGAAAAGTAAAACGCTTTCTTCATGAGTTGTTGGTTTGCTAAAAAAAAAAAAAAAAAAAAAAAACAGTCCAGAATAAAGCAGGTGTTAAGTTGCAGGTTACATCTGAGAAAAGAAAACACAGAATACAAGCATTTTCACTGGCGGTCTCCCTAGACCCCACTGGATGTAACTGCAATATGTATAAAGCTTTGAACTGTTTGAATTGCCTGCTTTACATATCACATTTTCCATCACAAAGAAAAGCAGGACAGCGAAGGCACCCTTCCCATAAATCAATAAGAGACAGATTTCATGTGTTTATAGTGTTATATGTCTTAAATTTCAAACAGCTAAACAGTCTGTCATTTAGCTAATGCTGGAACTCATATGACCTCAGGGGGAAAAACACAAAAAAAAGAAGAGTATAGTGATAGCACACTCATAAATTCTCATAAATCACTATGAAATGACCAGTATAAGATCATTCCGCATGTTTATAGTATTACAACTTGAATGCTGTCTTGGAAAGTGATGTCATAATTGTCTTTGCTAATGCTAACTTGATCATACTGAACCACTATATTTTCTGGGGCCAATCTTTATGTATATTAAATGGGAAATTAAGGCCAGGCTCAAGTAGTTTTTAAATAAATAAATAAATAAATAAATAAATAAATAAATAAATGCAATCAAATCTTATTGAACTCCACCTGTTTAGAACCACTCGGCAAACTTTGTCTCCTGCACCTTTAAAGTAATTAAATTACCAGCAGCCTGGTGATATGCATCTTTTATTTGCACTAAGTCTCAAGTTTCTTCTGCTCTCCTTACACCTTTCTCATTCTCAGAAACCTCTGTGCAGGATTTTGATGCCTTCATAGGAACTGAATGATATGCAGATTAAAAAATGTTTCACATCTTTGTGATGTGAACACACCGCAATTCTCATTATATTTCAAATGACTTACAAAGTGTGTTAACAGTAAATTTAAAATATTAGAAACAGTGTCAACGTGAACTGAGTGATGGTGTTATAAGTGTCCAGCACTGTTGTCCTTCTTTCAAGTTCAAGTTTATCTGCACAAATACCATGTACAATGTGAAATTCTTAAATGCAGGTGCTCCGGCAACATTACAACAAAAAACATTTTCAACAAAAAAAGACAGAAGTGCCATTTTTGTAAATATTTAAGCAAAACTATGACACCTCCAGTCAGAAGACTACCGTCCATTATAAATATAAAGAAAAGCACAGTAGCCACTATGTACTTCATTAACTTAACACACACAGCCAGGCTGAGAGACAGCTGAAAGAGAGAAGAATAAACAGACTGTGAATCAGATTGTTTGTGTGTGTGTACATATGCTTGAAAAACAGTGAGACACTTGTTGTCTCTCTCACAGCATTAATGAGTTCATGTTCCCAGACATACCCGTTCAGCAGCAGGCAGCAGCTTCTTCAGAAAGCGTAGCCACTTGAAGACAAATTCGGCCCTCTGCTGCTCACCCAGTACGCTGCAGACATCCTCATTCAGCAGCAGGCTGTGTGCCTGCTCCATTCTTCCTTTTTGCTTCGTTTCTTTCTTCACTCTGTTTCTATGGCTAGACCTAGAGCAGTGGAGTCAAAGCTCCTGGCTCTGATTCTCACTGAATCATCCCTGAAACAGGACACAAACATGAAGACAACATACAGTAGAGGAGGAAAATACTTGGGCATACCGCTCTTCTGTTGGCATGCAACCTTATTGTAACCGATTCCATGTTAAGAGCACCTTGTGCTTCAGGCATTACTGGCTTAAGCACTATTTACATTTTATTAGACTTACATGTGGAGATTTGATAATATAGTTTACTGGAGCATCTCTGGTATTTTATTTCCATTTATTTCATTTTTTGTGTGCATGTACAGGTCTAGAAAGATTATGTGGCCTTTTTCCATCTATAAAAAAATAACCCGGGTACTTTATATCCTGTCCAAACTGACATTGAAAAAGATTCCTTATATGCAAGAGCATTACTGAAGTTGGCCACTGATATTAGGGGAGAAGGCCTGAGGCACAGACTGCTTTCCGGTTCATACCAAAGTTGTTCAATGTGGTTGAGGTCAGGGCTCTGTGCAGCCCACTAGCGTTCTTCCACTCCAACATTGGCAAACCATGGTCTTTAAGGACCTCGGGTTTGTGCTCAGGGTCCTCGTCATGTTGGAACATGTCTGGGCCCCTTAATTCCAATGAAGAGAAATTGTAATGCTGCATACAAAGACATTGTAGATAACTGTGGGCTTCCAAGTTATGTGGCAACAGTTTGGGGAAGACCCACATACGGTCATGTGAAAAAATAAGTACACTCCATGGAAACTGTTGGCTTTTTTGGACATATTTGGACAAGCAAATATATTTGAAACAGTGCCTATTAATGAAGTTCATATACTTGAACAAAACCACAAGGAAAATGAGCTTTTTCAACAGAAATATCAATAGTTGTGATATTCTTCTGGTGTTATATAACTCTTTAGATCTTGGCATGATGACACCACACACCTCAATAGCAAAGGGAACACCACACACTAGACGGGAGGGGTTTAAGTAACACCTGCATTCCCTAAGCAGGTTCTAATCACTGGAACTCAATCTTTAACACCTGATTCTAATTTTATGGATTTGAAGGCGTGATAAATGTAGGGGTGTACTGATTTTTTCCTTGTGACTGATCGTGCTTTTTTGTTTTGTTTTGTTTTGTGTTAATTTAGAATGTGAAAAGGACTACAAAATGACAATTTTATGTGTTATTTGATAGAGTGCATGACCTTTATTAATAGGCACTGTTTCAAAGCGGATCAAATGTTTGCTTGTCCAACAATGTCAAAAGAGCCAACAATTTCCATGGGTGTACTTATTTTTTCGCATGACCCTAGGAGTGTGATGGTCAGGTGTCCACATACTTTTGGCCATATAGTGTACATACCATGGGCATGATCAAGCACAATACATGCGGCCACAAGCCTTAAACTAATTAATTATAATAAAGGTGTATGTAGAATGGAATTTTTTGCGTGATTACCATGATTACATAGTGAAGGCATCTGTATGATTTATACAGAGATCTTTTATCCAGTGTGAATCGATCATAAATACTGCATTCATCCTACAGCAACATTACTTAACAGGCTGACATCTGGGAATCTTATCACATCCAAATAGTACTTAAGTTTAAAAATCAGGAGGTTGGTATGATTAACGTTTATCACAACCAAAACACTATAGGAATGTTCAGAAATCATAAATCCTCCTGAGATCTAAATTTGAACATAAACCAAAGCCTCTGATAGAAGGTACAAGGAAACCAAGAATAATGACAAATATGTTGTCACACTCAAGAGATCTGTTGGGCCAGACATTAGCTCAATAAAAGTCAATAAACTTTTGTGAAACACATTTTTGTAGAACGCTTTCATGAATTGTCCAATCAAGCGTTAAATAAATTGACGGTTATGCATTACCAACATCGATTTTTCATTACCGACAATTTAAGGACAACTTGAGCAAGACATTCTCTCATGCCTTGCTCATCTAAAAGGTCAAACATAACTGACCTGTTTCACCATATAACATAATGTGCCTGGTCATATTACGCATTACTCATCAACATCAATCACTTCAAAATCACCATTCTTGTTCTATAATTTGCAATTGAAATGCATTGACTTTTGTCCACCTCTTAATGGCTTGTGATTTTTGACCATGCCACTTGGTCAAAAGTCAACATTTCTGTCCATTTTTGATCAATTCAGATAAAAATGTTTCCGTGAACTCAAAACATTGTGCATTTACCATGACAGAAAGACTGTACGCCTTTGTTAGACCGCTAAAGATAAAGGTAAATTTCACCTTTCAGCATGATAATGACCAAAGCACAAATTCAAGTCAACAAAGGAAGAAAATTTATATTTTGGAATGGCCAAGTCTGAGCCCAGATCTAAATCCTATCGAAAACCTGTGGAATGAAGAAGATAGCTGTACACAGAAGATCCCTTCACAACTGGATAGATCTGAAATATTTTTGCAAGGAAGAGTGGAATAAATTACAAGCAAAAAGTGCCTTAAAATCAAATATTATTTAAGGCAAATATTTAATGCACACTTATGCAACCAGATTAGTGCAAGGTCATCACCAGACATACAGAAATCATACCACCCGATCACTGTTTTATTCTTTCCGTCAATCACACATTTGTTGTGGAAGAACAAAATTTCCAATTCCACGTTTTCCTCAAAATCTTGATTTTTATTTTATTCTTATTGTAATGGTTTTAAATTTATGATGTGTATTCGTGCGGTGTAAGTTTATTTACAGAATTCAACAGACATCCATTTGATGTGAGATTACAATAAACAGTTGTTTTTTTATTAATTTCTTAGTATGTGTTGAAATTAATGTCTGTGGTATTAACAAATATGCGACATACGAGATGACGTTACGTTTGGGGGAACATGCTGAAATACTCCTTTAAATGAGATAGAAGTCTAGGAAGGGACTATGACACCACTGCTCCTAACACTTCCCACGTAAACTTGTATGACACAGATATGAATAATGCAGTCTGCCATGAGGATTTTGTTCTCTGCTATGTCGTCAGTATACGCAATAACATGAGAATTAATCTGCATTTGAACCTACACATGAATATATACACAACATAAATGTATTTCATACACATATATTGCATTGAGGTATATAAAAGCCATTATTACTTACACTGCAGTCCATTTACATTAGAAAGTAGGAAACTGAATAACAAACTGCATAATATGCACTACATAGGGAGTAGAAATTTTAAATTGTGCAATATTACACACAAGGCAAATAAGCAATCATTTTAACCTATGCATTGCAGTTATATTGAGGATATGAACCTGAACCTCAAATGACTTTACTGGACATACAGTGCACTAGGGACAAAGGGGAGAAGTTACTATATTTTACAAGATATAGTGCACTACATAGGGTGAACAAGCACTCGTTTTACACTTTTAACAACGCATTCAATTTTTTTTATTGGACATTTAGTGCACTAGGATATAGGGATGTGATGTAGTGAACTGCACTGGGCTAACAAGCAATTATTTTAACCTGTGCAATGCACTTATATAGAGAGTACGATGCTGAGGCTCAAATAACTTTATTGCACATATAGTGCACTAGGGAGTAGGGACAGAAGCCATTATATTTTACACGATGTAGCGCCCTCATTTAGTTTGTTAGAAGGGAATTAGTTTGGACCCAAGTGCTCGTCTGACTGGTGAATTAACACATCGGATGATTAATGCACAGGATGAACGTCATTTTATACCATAATGTAAAAATTTGACCGGCTATGTAAATGAATAAACCAGTTATAACTGTCTTTCATGCTTAAACGTGTCATTTTGTGCCCTCAGACGCCCACGCAGGAGGCTAAGCTAACTAGCTCTGCAAAAAGTTGTTTGTTATCCTGTTAATCAAAAGCTTCAGTTGGTAATGGCACTTTAAAGAGGTCGGTTACATAAGTGAAGCTTATTTATATAACTTAACTGCATACTACTGGCAATATATTTGATTCCTGCCTGCAGCTAGAGAGCTGATGGAGAATGCTAATCATTAGCTATTTAGCCGCATCAAATAATTTGCTGAGGGGCTTTATTAATCAAAAAGAAAAAAAATAAAACAAAAAGAAGTGTCACCTACCGAAATACTACACTCACAGGCCGCGAGATTTAGAAAAGTTCCGTGTTCAACATTTCCTCGCTGTTGTGAAAACCCGAGCAGACTTCACAGCCAGACTGAGAGAAGTGCAGTGTGAACATGCGACTCAAACTGAGAAAACAGAGCAGCAGCCACAAAGGAAAGAAACTGAACCACTACCAGAGGCACAAACCGCATACCGGGGGAATACCCCCAAACCTCATACCTTCCCACCAAAGCCACATAATGAATATTCATTCGGTGCGTTTAAAAAATGTTTAAATACATTTTATTTTGATTTCAGTAATATAGTTCTCACAACAATGTCATAAAAAATTTCAACATGACCCTTTGATACACAGTGCCTACTCTTATGAATAGTCAATTAAAAACTTTTTTTTTCTTTCTAATTTCACCTCAAAATCACTTAAAAATAAAATCTTAAATCACACGTCAAAATCACTAAATTGTGAGGTGGGGCCTCCATGGATCTGACTTGTTTGTCCAGCACATCCCACATATGCTCGGAATCTGGGGAATTTGGGGGCCAAGTCAACACCTAGAACATTTTGCCATGTTCCTCAAACCAATCCTAAACAATTTTTGCAGTGTGGCAGGGCACATTATCCTGCTGAAAGAGGCCACTGCCATTAGGGAATACCATTGCCATGAAGGGGTGTACTTGGTCTGCAACACTGTTTAGGTAGGTGGTACGTGTCAGAGTAACATCGACATGAATGCCAGGAGCCAAGGTTTCCCAGCAGATCATTGCCCAGAGCATCACACTTCCTCCACTGGCTTGCCTTCTTCCCATAGTACATCCTAGTGCGTCCAGTTAAGCGACGCACACACATACCCTGCCGTCCACTTGATTCATTGTAGGTGCTTTCAGCAGTGGACAGGGGTCAGCATGGGCACTCTGACCGGTCTGTGGCTATGCAGCCCCATACACAGCAAGCTGTGATGCACTGTGTGTTCTGACACCTTTCTATCATAGCCAGCATTAACTTTTTCAGCAATTTGTGCTACAATAGATCTGTGGAATTGGACCAGATGGGCGAGCCTTTGGCATCAATGAGCCTTGGTGAGCCCATGACTGTTACAGATTCACTGGTTTTACAGCTGTTTACTGAAACCTCAATATCTCGGCTTAGGATGTTCCTAGCTCCTTGGAACAAAAACTGATCTCTAGAGCACGTTACAAGGTGCATGAACGTATAACATATAAACATTTTGCACAAGTCCAAATGTAATGCGCAAGATTGCTCACAGTTCTAAATTTAAGGTCAATTTATAATGGAAGGGTTTGAGTCTCAGTCTTAATTGTTTTATGGGGTACCTAGGTAAGTATAGTGGGCATGCAGAACATTTCAGGTTTGAGACTTCTCTTTTTTATTTTTATGGGGGTGAGAAAGTGCAGTGTTTTGAAATTCCCCACTCTTTCAGGGTTAAATATCTCTGAAGGGGGACCAGATACGAACCTGAAATGTTCACAGAAATTAGTCCTCTATAGTAGCATACTGCTGTAAAAAAAAAAAAAAATAGTTTGAGATTCTACTGGTTACAGAGCTAGGTCTAGTAGAAATCTGGGGAAAAGACTATTCATGCATTTTGTGAAATGAACAGATGTAATATAAGCACAACAAATCATTAAAAACAAACAGTATTTTACAGCAATTATGATTATGATTGACATACCTTAGCTTATGCTCATCAATGAGGTCTATATTGGCAACAGTGAGGCATGATCTTTCACAGGGGAATATGTTCTGTGGACTGATGAGTCGAAAGTGGAACTGTTTGGAAGATAGGGGTGCCACTACATCTGGTATAAACCAAACATAGAATTCCACAAAAAGATCATCATACCTATGGTCAAGCATGGTGGTGGAAGTGTGATGGTGTGGGGATGCTTTGCTACTTCAGGGTCTGGGCAACTTGCAATAATTAAAGGAAACATAAATTCTGCTCTATACCAGAAAATCCTAAAAGAGAATGTCCGGTCTTTAGTCAGTAAGTTGAAACCCAAGCATAACTGTATTATGCAGCAAGACAATGATTCAAAGCATAGGAGTAAGCCCTAGTCCTAGAAGTAAGTGAAAGTCTGATCTCCAGATATCGGTGTTGGTTGCAGTTATTGTTGCTAAAGTCGGCACAACCAGATTTTAAGTTTAAGGGGGCAATTAGTTTTTCACATGGGTGATAGGTGTTGAATAACTTTTTTTTACTTTAATAAAAATAAATAAATACAAACTGTGATTTGTGTTTACTCCGGTTGCCTTTGTTTTATGTTGTATTTTGTTTGAAGATCTGAAACTACTATGTAGTATGAGATATATACAAAAACGGAAGAAATCAAGATGGAGCAAATACATTTTCACAGCACTGTACTTAGGTACCCCCTATAAAATTAAGAATGATACTCGAACCCTTCCCATAATAAATTGACACTAAACGTGGAACTGTGGGCAAGATCGAGCATTACATTTGGACGCAAGCTGTAAGTCCAAGGAACAAGAATGTGCAAAATGTTTATAGAACCCCTGGCAAAATTTGTGGAATCACCACACTCTGAACATTCTGGCTTCATGAAACATAACTCAAACAAATTTTTTAAAAAGTGCCTTTTTTTTTCAGATCACGTAGAGGAAAAATGGAATCAACAACAACAAAAAACATCACAGTTAGTACTTTGATGCTCCTCCTCTGGCTTTTATGAGGCCTGAACTTTTTTGAGGCATGGACTTCACTAATGAAAAACAATATTCTCCTGTTGGATGAAAATTATGATAGAAATAAAACACAAGGGAGACAACCATGGGAAAATACTGGGGTTTATAGCAGATGGAGGGTAATATAGGTCAGGTCACAGGGTTCATGGGAGAATAACTTGTAGAAGAATTCAGGAATTAAGGATACGAAGAGCATTGGGAAGAGGCGTGAGAATACTCTGAGCTGCTTGGAGAATATAGCGTGGGACTGAGAGAACCGGAGGCAGGGCTAAAGTCAAGGTCAACCCCAGAGATAGCCATATCTTCATTAGAAGGATTCCCAGACGAAAAAACCGAGGGTCTCTCTGTTTGAGTAGAAATATCCACAAAAACCTTGGCAGGTGTTATCCGGTAACGCAGAAGGGGTGGAAAACCAGAAACACCAGGGTCAGCAGCGAGTTTTTCAACTAACAGAGACAGATCTGCTGAACTGTGCGCTAATTAATAGCTTGTGTTTAGGTCCAGGCCTGTGTCCTGGAAGGAAGGAGGGAGAAAAGGACGCTGTCCAGCTGAGACAGTAAACAAAAAAGAATAGGGTTACACTCTCCCAGTCATAGAGGAAGCCACTCTGGTTTAGGCATTACATGAAGTGCTACAACACACACGCACACTCATTATTAAATATAAGGAATAGAAGAATAAGTTACTAACATTCACTTACATACTAGACATAATGGTAACGATAAAAAGAAGACAATAGCGATGATTGCAGAAAACAAGTAAAATGTATGCACTCACCCATAGTGAAAAGCAATGGGAGATTGAAGAAAAAGGTCACAGTCCTCACTCGTTGATGGCCAAAATAATAATGCCCTAGGGAGCTGATGAGGTTTTTAAAAAAGGGAAATTGAAAACAGCCAAACTTAAGGGAGTGGGGGAAAAAACGGAAACTCAAGGGCATAAGAAAAACCAGAAACAAGAATATAGGGCCTGGGAAAGTCAGAAAACGAAAACATATAGGCCTGGGAAAAAAGCTTTAACAGTAAACATACTGGGAACGGAAGAAAGCAAAACTTATACATATTGGGAAAAGGCAAAAGGGGGCAGACTCAAGGGATAGCAAACTGTATAAAAAGGAAGCCCTGACTAAGAGGAATTCAAATCACTTTGAGACATCTCACTGTGTGGATCTCCTGTTGGTGAACAATAAACTTGGACCTTTACTTTTCTCACTCATGGTTCTTTGTGTTTTTCTTCATCCACAAGCTGATGTAAGTATTTGACTTTAAAACGTGGTAGTGTTCAACTGTTTGGAAAAATTGGGCACAACATTTGGTGTCAGAAGTGGGATAGGTTCAGGCCCATAGTCCTTTCTTGGGACTTCACTGCTCCATGGGCAGCAGGAAGGCTGTATAGGAAAAGGGTAAAGCAGGCACCTGTTTGTTCAAAGTTCTGCCTTAGTTACACTGCTGCCAGGGGAGGAAAGCCCCAGAGAGGGAAGGAAGATGGAATTGGTCTCCAAAAAGAACCTGGATGAATGATTGGATATTTAAAAATTAAATAAATACTTGAAGTAGACCAAAGTGAGTGAGAAAAGTAAGAGAGAAACTGTGGAGGTGAGCCAAATTAACTGCTTAAAGAGTGTTGCTGAATTGAGGTTGTGTTTATGAATTATGTGTGTTGAATAAGTAAAAGGAAACAAAGACCTGTGATACTGCTGCTGGAAGAGAAGAGCGAGAGGCTCAATCCAGCAGGGCTGCTTAGAATACAGGTGACACCTGTGATACCGACGCTGTGAGAGAAGAGCGAGAGGCTCATTCCAGCAGGGCTGCTTAGAATACAGGTGACACCTGTGATACTGACGCTGTGAGAGAAGAGCGAGAGGCTCATTCCAGCAGGGCTGCTTAGAATACAGGTGACACCTGTGATACTGACGCTGTGAGAGAAGAGCGAGAGGCTCATTCCAGCAGGGCTGCTTAGAAGACTGGTGAAAGGTGAGGCCTCACTCCCTAGATACTGCCACTCAAAAGGGCAGGGCTGGTTTGGTGGGGACCCCTAATACCGCTGCGAGAAGCAGGCTGCATAGAGGGGAAAAGGAAATTCCTGGGCCCAGGTCTGGGTCACTGCTATTCAGGGTAAAGACAAAAGGTCAAAAGCCATTGTGAGAAAGCGTGCCCGGGGTGTGAGTGAGTGTGAGAGCAAATGTGTGTGTGACTTTATAAATATAGGTATAAAGTGGACGGAGCCCAGGAGGAAGTGGAACCGTCCATGGAGAAAAAGCAGTGTGAATCATAGATGTTTAAAGTGTGTGATAATAAGATAACCAATAAGTAATAAATAAATATTGTAAGCCCATAGGGAACACTGGGCCAAGGAGAAGAGGGGAGAGGAAACCCATAAAGCCCATCGCCACGTTACAAGAAAACAAAGAGGCAGTGCCCGGTGTGGGACAAAGTAAAGGGAAAAGCGTTTTGGTTGTGAAAATATTCATAAGCAGAAAGAAAGGCACACCCAAAATAGAGGGAGGGAGACTCACTGAGAGTGTTTTCCTCTTTACAAAGGGCTGGGGATTGTGAGATACAGACTGAGAGAAGTTGACAAAATAATACATACAAACATATTTTTACTAAAGCAGAATGGCAGCTGGAAAAACAGGAAAAAATCCAATGGAGATCATTACTGAAAAGCACAAAGAAAATGAAAGACATTAAACATTACTGCAAAAAATGGAGCGAAAGAACAAGTGGGGTGTTGAAATGGCCCGAGGTGGGAACTTTTGCTAAACAACTGTATATAAAAATGAAGGAAAGACTTGCAGCTTGGGATGAGCAAAAAAGAGGGGGAAAAGGCATGGACAAAGCTAGGGAAAAAGAAAGAAATAGTGGAATGGTTTGAAGTAGAGGGAAGAGAAAGAAGGGAAAGGGATAGAGTACAGAAAGAGCATGCGGAAGTAGCAAGAAAGAAAAAAGAGGAGCAGGAGAAAGAACAAGTAGAAAGAGGAAAATAAGTGAATTATGACAAAGGGAAAGTAGTAGAAGAGAAAGAAAGAGAAGATGAGATAAAGGGAACCGCGCTACCATGTGAGAAACTACAGGAGCCGGGGCCACCACCCCCACATAACCCACGGTATCTTCACAAGCAAAAACCAGGACGCGCACCCTGGCAGCAGGAATATCCATGCTGTGGACACCAGAGGAAGGAAAATGGATACCTCCTGAAGTGGAAGTTAAAGGAACATTCAAAGGCTTCTGAAAACCTGTGGAAGGAAGACAGTAGGAAGAAGAAAATGCAGTAGAGGAGGAGGAGAGACAGCATGCCGAAGAAGTTAATCCAATAACAGAACGAGATGATGTGGTTGGGCTACCGGATGAGACAAAAAAGTGGACATTGACATATGATTAACTGTTGTTATACTTTTGAATTGTCGTAGGATTGACCGGTAGCCAGGTGCAGAAAGGGTTGAAAAAGCAATGTCGAGCGCAATAGTGCTGGCAGGGTGGGAATTTTTCCTCGAAGAGGTTTTTTCGCCCACCCCTGGATGCTTAGAGTGTGAATATGGGAAAAGCAAGGAAAATTGGAAACCTCGAGTCCTGAAGAATACAAGACGGAGGGTAACCTACTCAAGAAAAATAGGGACAACAAAGGTAAAACTTTGAGCCGAAATCAGCATTTAACCTTAATTAGCATTTGACAGTGTTAAAAGATTAAGGGATTTAACCGGACCAACCAGTATAAGTCATGAGTAGATACTTTTATGTATTTCTAGGCCCAGACTAGAAAAATGGAGCGTTGGGCCACATACTCCAGTTATCCATATACTTCGATGCGCCTAGGAGAATGGATCCGAGTTCTCTCCCACCAGCTATCCAAGCCCTTCTTACGAATCACCCCAACTGTAGTATTGTAGAAGTAGTCTTGGCAGAAGACCCGATACGCTTGGAGGAACATCCGGCACTAAGGGATAAACATGGCCGAAGGCAATGCGATTACATGGATGTCACAATTCAGAAAACAAAAACATATTGGGCTGGGGAAAAAAGCTTTAACAGTAAATATACTGGGAACGGAAGAAAGCAAAACTTATACATATTGGGAAAGGCAAATTAGAGTGCAGACTCAAGGGATACCAAACTGTATAAAAAGGAAGCCCTGACTAAGAGGAATTCAAATCCCTTTGAGACATCTCACTGTGTGGATCTCGTGTTGGTGAACAATAAACTTGGACCTTTGCTTTTCCCACTCATAGTTCTTTGTGTTTTTCTTCATCCACAAGCTGATGTAAGTATCTGACTTTAAAACGTCAACAACACTCCATCAAGCTGTTTCCAACTTTAGCGGTTATATAGTGGTTGACAGATCAGCTTTGCAGGATGGAGCCTTATCATGGACCAATTTTTAAAATTTCCACCTTAAATTTTCAATTGGATTGCGATCCGGACTGCTTGCTGGCTGTGTCATTGAGTTGATTTGCCTTTCCTGAAGAAAAGCTTTTATACTCCTTGCACTGTAGCAAGATGCATTATCATC
The DNA here is from genome assembly GCF_001660625.3 of Ictalurus punctatus. Lineage (NCBI taxonomy): Eukaryota > Metazoa > Chordata > Actinopteri > Siluriformes > Ictaluridae > Ictalurus > Ictalurus punctatus. The sequence continues at coordinate 7,876,668 of NC_030424.2, read as the reverse complement.
CTCAAAAATTACTTCATCACCACCAAACCTATCATCTATGGATGGAATGAGAAAAGTGTCCAAAATTTCAGTTTACACCTGTGTACTGACTGCTGAGGTCTCCCCTGGTCCTTTACATGACCTGCAACCACATGGTATAAATAAGTGGGGAAATTTGATTGTTTTCTTCAGGCAGTCATCTTTATAGGTTTCATTAGAACAGCACCTGACAAAAGTTCCAGAATCATCTCTTTGGCCAACGCAGATTTGTGATTCAACACTAAATATCACTTTCATCCACACTCCATGATTGCTTCTCTTTAACCCACTGTGACCTTGTTTTCTTCTTTTTAGGTGTTAGTGCTGGTTTTCATTTGTCTTTTCTCTATGTAAATCCCATTTCATTCAGCTGATTTCTTACAGTTGTCACAAACATTGATTCCTGTTTCTGCCCATTTGTTTTGTTTTCTATTTTCAAAGCATACTGCTTTGAGTTTTCTATCCTGAGGGGTTTGATGTCTTTTGATGTCCTTGGTCTACCCAAAAGTTTTCCTTTTAAACCCTTCCCATTTTATTTATACTTGCATCAAATTTTGCACACAGCTAACTGGAAACAACCAACATCTTTTGCCACACTCCATATTGGATTTTTCTTGAAGGAGTTTTATAATCCTTTCTAATATTTTAATTGACAGCTCTTGTTGGAGCCATGTTTCCTTTCAAAATGTCCAAGGTTAAGGTCTATAAGCACTCTTTTAATGTCTGTTAGCACTCTCTTAACTGCAGACTAATTTGCCATTTTAGACTTGTGCTGGTATTTGTTTTAGAAATGCAAATTACAATGTGATTCCACACTTTTTTCCATCAACATCGAGTGATTCCATTATTTTTTACTATAATAAAATATGCCATTACTTAAAGGAATTTCATTTAACTTGTTTGAGGTATGTTTCACAAAGCCAGAATGTTCAACTATTAAACAAAAATTGTTGTCACATTTGTGATTTGTTACAAAGTAAAAAAATAAATAAATAAAAATGGCTGGTGACCATACTCCGAGTGGGGTGATTCCAGAATTTTTGCCAGGGGTTGTATATGCATGTGTACCTTGTAATGTGCTCTAGAGACCAGTTTTTGCTCCAAGGTGCTAGGACCATCCTTAGTTGAGATAGAGGTTTCTGTAAACAGCTGTATAACCAAAATTTCTTGTGTGACATGACACAAAGATGGTCGTAATTATGAAAATGGTTGAGCAACCTGCATTGGCCCACTTGAGATGGAATGACCCTTTTGTGTAATGTATACATGGTAGCGTAGTGTCCAATATGATGGATGTAAATATGACAATACTAAATTGTCAATTCTACCAAGTATTAAGATGCAAGCCTTAGTGTGCTGCAGAATACTACATAAATTGACAAAATGTCACCCTTGGCACATCATACTGCAGAATTAAATAACACCACCTTACGAGTGATTAAAATACTTTATTTATTCAAGTGAAAATTGTCAGAAGGACTCAACATTACTGTAGACTACAGAAGAACACCACCCACAGAAAACACCAAGACGTGATGCAATTTCCTTTTTTAAAATGAACCGCTAGCTATAGTTATTACGTACATAGTGCAGAGGAATTTGTATTTTTAGTTCTGCAATGACTTGTAGGTTTAGGGGTCAAGATACCTAAAGCTTGGTTAAAAAAACAAAGTATTCCGTTTAGTAGCCAAGACAACTTTGTTCACAATTAAAAAAAAATTAACTAAAAAGTCTTTTTTTTTTTTTTTTTTTAAATCAGAATTTTAAATGGTAGTAGATTTACAAAATTAAATCCAAACAGATAAATCCAAATAGCTAGCTGGTCACTTTATGCTAAGCACTCACCAATTGCAAATTTTTTTTAAAAAAAGGATATAAAACATTATGTAACTTTTTATAAATATTGACAAAATTGTCAGATTCTGAAGGCTGGGATGTTGACCCCTACATTAACAAACATAAGAAAAATAGGGAATGTTTGCTTGGTGCATTTGAACATAACCAAAACACTTATTTTAAAAAACCCATCAAAACACTGTCCTAGGGTCACGATGCAATGGCAACCTATTCAACCTATACAGGCTTGTAATTACAGACTATTTTTGTATTATTCAGTATTCATCCATAAAATAATCATCCTCCTCCTCCTCTCCAGTCATTGATGGACCGTCCTTGTCAGAGAGCATGTTCCAAACAACAAAGTTATCATCTTCAGCTGTATGAAGAGAAATAAAAAGAAACGCTAAAGCCTGAAAGTCATTTTCAAAAACAGTACTTCTGATGCATGAACACTTTTATAGTGTACCAGATCACATACCCACACATCTCTTCTTGGTTTTCCTTACTGATGGAACAGGTGTGAACTTGTCCTGCGGAAAAGCATTACTGTTAAATAAGACAACATAAAGACGAGATCAAAAAGTACAACAAAAATTCTATTCAGCTTTGTATACAGCTGGCTGGCTTCAAGTGTCTCGGGGGGGACATTTAGTTAACATTTATGAAAGGAGTCTCAGCTGTCAGCGCTTTGTAACAGTCACGGTACTTTGTAAAGTTTCCCAATGCAGGAAAGTCTTTAGGGTGGAAGACATTTGGTTTCTCTGTGAAATGACAAGCTACATTTTTGAGTGAGAGAGAGAGACAGAGAGGGAGAAAGAGAGAGAAAGGCTGGTGAGGGAGTGACTGTTTATCATGGCTATAACATATGCGATAAAGAAAACAACATTAAATCTTAATAATAAACCTTTAAAATGGACATGCCACTCATTAAGAAACTAAACTTTGCAATAGCAGAAATTAATACAAAATCAAGGAGAAACCGTGATATTCACAGGAGCTTGCAATTTTTCAAAATTATCGCAGATTTGGGCCAAGAGGTGTCATGTGACATCATCACAATCCATATTCAGTCAAAGTCCTTTTCGATTCATGTGCATCAAACAGGAGTACATCACTGTGAAAGACCGTGCAAAACAATTTCAACAATTCAAGCAGCTTTTCCTGCAAAAAAAAAACTTTTGAGAAAAGCTGCAGAAAATCAAGCATTTTTGCCTGCAACAATCACAAAAAACTCAGCAGTAAATCAGTCTGTACAGGATTTCGCTAAGCTTCATCTGGAGTATACCATTAGATCACAGTTGGGATTTGCCATCATTCATGCATACAAGTACACAAACAATGTTAAAAGTGGAAATGGGGCCGCTGCTATGCAAGACAGCATATGAAAACACCATCACTGGAGAAAGGTGTCAATTGTTGAACTGGCAAATAAATAGGAAATGGCAGATAAAAAGACTGAAAATTTTTTGCAACCCTGTCTGTTAATGTAACAGATAATGATTTAATGTAACCCCTGCTTGGAGGAAGCATGTGTGAGCCTTCACCCTCCCCAGTTGGTAGCTGTTGTATAAGCAGGCTGGTGTGTGGGTTTTGGCAAGTGACCAGGGGGATCGATCAATCAAATAAATAAACAAACAAAAACAGTTAGCATGGGTCATTTGTAAAGTCACACGTACCTTAGGGCTGCCTTTTCTTCCATGGTTGCCTTGCCTTTTTACCTTCTGTAGGTGGTAAATATACTTATCATTGTTGTCCCTTAGACAGAAAGAAGAGAAGTTACACCTCACTCACACCATGGTCAAAGTCACTGATATCACATTTTTCCCCCCATTCTGCTGACTGATGTGAACATTAACTGAAGATCTTGACCTGTATCTGCATGACATTATACATTGTGCTACTGCCATAGATAAAGTGCCACTGAGTGTATATAAATGCATACGATTTACAAAATGAAAATTATTTGTTATATAGCTTAACAGCGCTTACCTGTTGACAGAGTGCAGCATTCCTGGGGTAATGTGCAAACACTGAGGTGTTTTCACTGAAGAAAACATGGTTGAGCTGGGAGTTTGTGGATTTTGTAGATGGCCAAAATCTGGCTCATCTCCATTTGTTGACCATACAGGCAACTGCATAAAAATCAGCAGTTAGTTTTACATATACCTTTTACGCATTTGTTTTCCCCTTCTAAAACAGACTGCCATATTTACATTTGATCATCTTATTTGAGGGAGTATTGCTAAACAGTCAGCATGAAATCACTGCATTTTAAGGACTTTGACTTTATTTTCAATTCAAAAGGAATGATCTTGAAAATCGATGAACTTGACAAATAACAATGACCATACACACAGGTTAAACTAAACAATTCTCTTGACGACTACTGAAAGTCACTTACGTGCATTCTTTTTTTGCAAAATACTAAGAGGCCTTTAAAGTGCTCTGCTCAGATTCTATTGCAAATTTTACAACTTAATCAAACTCTGAAGCATACTTGGTTCCAGCAATGCCAAAACATTTACTGACAGTTCTCTGGCCACTTCATAACAGTATTTCCAAATTCTAGCATTTTCTCTTCTGATTCAGATAGTCAGATAATTAACAAACGTTTCATTTTGATTAGGCATGTTAGTACAAAGTTAAGCTTGTATGTGCAATAGACAGGGCTGATTCAGACATTAAAGCTAGAAGGTGCAGGTAAAAAAAAAAAAAAAAAAAAACAGCTGAAAAGGCAGCAAAGTCTGACCCTAGCACTGTTAGACAATTGTACAGTATGTCTCAGGATTTAGCCACACAATTCAGAGGGTTCAGGTCTACACTTAAGCACAATACAGCGCAGCAACACACAGAGCACTTGCAGTGGCTAATTCAGCTGATTTGGTATTTTGGATGCAGAAAAAATAAACACCCAGCTCATTCTCATTGATAAGAGTTATGATTCAGGATGTTTAGAACTGGGGACATGCTCTAGCTGATAAAGGGGCCAATTAAAAATCCCATCCCCCCAAAACACAAGTATAAAGCATATGATCTAACTTGCATCCAACCTGACTTTCATATAATCATACAGACATCATGTTCAGTCAGGTCCATAAATAGTTTGACATTGCACTGGTCTAATCTCCTACAAGAATTCAACAAAGCTGTAACAAAAGCAGAAGCAGAGGTCTTTCACCTTGATTTGTTTACTGTGCATTGGTGAGCCGGCAAATATGTCATCATGATCATCTTTGGACATATGATCCAAAAAGTTCCACATCTGTTTCTTCCTCTTGAGTGTTCCAACCTTAGCAGTAATTGGAGCCATTTCTTTTGCTGGAAATAGTTAAATTTGCTTGTGACAGGCTGGGTACCAACAGTACCTCTAAATAGTCTTTACAGTAAATGACTATGCCAACACTATATGGCTGTAAACCATCTAATAGACTTGTTAGAATAAAAAGAATTACCTGGTTCATCTGTTTTAGAAGTCTTTGCCTTATGTTTTCCTTTGGATCGTCCATGAGCTTGGTAAAGTGCAGTGTACTGTTTCTGGCACTCCTCAGCTGAACGTGTACCAACGACCAGTGAGACATTTACCCAGTAACCACTCTTGTGCTTGGGTAATAAGTTCACAGCCCTAGGTAGGTCAACATATACAGGTGCATCTCAAAAAATTAGAATATCGTGGAAAAGTACATTTTTTCCCATAATTTAATTCATAAAGTGAAAGTTCCTTTCACATATTCTAGATTCATTACACAAAGTGAAATATTTCAAGCCTTTTTTTGTTTGTTTGTTTTAATCTTGATGATTACGGCTTACAGCTCATGGACATAAAAAATCCAGTATCTCAAAATATTAGAATAAAGAATTTATAATACAGAAATGTCGACCTTCTGAAAAGTATGTTAATTTATGCACTCAATAGTTGGTCAGGGCTGCTTTTCCATGAATTCCTGCATCAACATGGCGTGGCATGGAGGCAATCAGCCTGTGCACTGATGAGGTGCTATGGAAGCCCAGCTTGCTTTGATAGAGCCCATCAGCTCGTCTGTATTGATGGGTCTGGTGTCTATAATAGATTCTCTATGGGGTTCAGGTCAGGCGAGTTGGCTGGCCAATCAAGCACAGTAATACCATGGTCAGCAAACCAGTTACTAGTAGTTTTGGCACTGTGGAGAGGTGCCAAGTCCAGCTGGAAAAGGAAATCAGCATCTCCATAAAGCTTGTCAGCAGATGGAAGAAGTCCTTTAAAATCTCCTGGTGGACACTGCATTGACTCTCGACTTGAGAAAATACAGTGGACCAACACCAGCAGATGACATGGCACCTCAAATCATCACTGACTGTGGAAACTTCACACTGGACTTCAAGCAGCTTGCCTCTCCACTCTTCCTCCAGACTATGGGACCTTGATTTCCAAATGAGATGCAAAATGTACTTTTCATCTTCCCATGATTGTGGCTGTGTGTTCTGAACCAGACTGAGATCAAAGGCTCAGGAAACCTTTGCAGGTGTTTTGAGTCAATTAGCTGATGAGAACTCTTTTCAGGTCGACATTTCTGCATTATAAATACTTTATTCTAATATTTTGAGATACTGGATTTTTGATTTCCATGAGCTGTAAGCCGTAATCATCAACATTAAAACAAAAAAAGGCTTGAAATATTACACTTTATGTCCAATGAATCTAGAATATATTTGACAATATTATGGCAAACTTCGACAATATTAAAAATTTTTTTAGATGCACCTGTAGGCCAAAATACACAACATATCTATGTTTCCTTATACATGGTAAACACTTTACTGAAATAACATTTAGCTGCATGTATGAAAAGGCTACTACCATTGTAATAATAATAATAATAATAATAATAATAATAATAATAATAATAATAAAGTAGTAGTATCGATTCATGTTTGGAAGAAGCCAAAGGAGGCCTTCAACCCAAAAAGCCTGCGGCCAACTGTCAAATACATTGGATGATCTATAACGGCATGGGTAGCCAACTCATGGAAATCATTAGATCCAATGATTGCATAGATATAACAACCAGCACACCTTTCCACGTGAAAGACTGTATAGTCTGAGCCTTGTCTGCAATTATGTATTGAGGGGATAGGTGGACTTGGGGGGTCGGTCTATGTATACCTACATAGAAAGAATTAAGGCTGTTTGGTCCCTTAGCCTTTCATCTTTAATGAAATTTAAGCTCTGTTTTATGAAGAGCTAACAAAAGTCTTTTCCCCAATTTTTGTGATATTGCATTGGGGCTTACTAGATCCATTTCCTGTGATCACTTTAACAGTATTTCTAACAATAAAAAGGTTTTGTGGTCAGACTATATTTTGGGGGTACAACTGAATTAAAAGTAAATGAAATAAATTTTGTTGGGCTTTAGTGGATTCATAAGAATAGAAGTGTTAAATGTAGGCAGCCATTTTGGTCCACATATTCTTCAATGTAAAGGACCACTCTGACCTATTACAATAAAGATAGACTTCAGAAAAGAATGGCTTACTCATTAAGTTTATGCAACTCTTTATCGGTCCATGCTCCTTCTAGCGCATCTTGTTCGATCTCAGGGTGCTTTGCAGTTTGCTCCTTCTTGTTTCTTCTGCTTACTGATGACTTTGGTTTCCTGCCAGTGTTATTTGACACATGAAACTGAGGATTATCTGTCTTTTCAGATTGCTCAGGATGTTTATCAACCAGGAGGGCATGTCCATTTGTTGTCCTTTCAGAAGCTCCAGCGTGTTCCCTTTGTCTTGTCCTCTTCAGAGTAGGCTTTGAATTCTTGCTTTTATCTTCTCTAATCAGCTCTGAAGGGAGACTTTCATCACCAGCATCGGACTTTACATAATTGTCATAATTCTGTGGAACCTTCTTTTGCCTCCGTGTGTTCTTTTTATTTGTCACATTACCCTGTTGCGTAGAGAAACGAGAGTCCTCAATCTCAGACATGGTAACAATCGGTGGAACTAGTTTGCTTTTCTGCACCAAGGCTTTTCTTCTGCATCCTTTTCTAGGTACTGGTGGTGTAAATAAGTGATCTGAATCTGCACTTTTCTGAACTTGAGATTGTGTGGAACTGGTGTCAGAGTCTGAGCATGGAGTGGAACGCTTTTCCCTCTGAACTACTCTCTGCAGATGCTTCCGGTTGAGCCGTGTTTGAATTTTTCCCTCAGGGGCCTGGAATGCAGAAACACCATCTTCATCTGAAGTACAATACGCACCAAACTTGAACACCTCAGACTCAGAGTCCGTCGAGTTTCTCGCTCTAGAATATGACCGTCCCCTCCTGAGGTACATTTGCTCAGACTGTGCTTGCTGAGGAGAAAGCTGTTTGGCAGTGGCTTTTTCTGATCCAGAGTCTGAATTGAAAACTGCATCCTGAGAGTTCTTCTGTGAAGCATTTTCCCATGCTTTGGTTCCCTCAGTCCTCCAAGACTTATGTTGTTTAACACGTCTCCTTGATGCCAAAGTATCCTCATCATTGCTGTTTTGCATTTCTGTCAACAATTAACAATATAAAGCAACCCAACATAACACAAAATAACGCATAAGCAAAACTAGGGAAGCAACAACACCAGGCTTGTGTGATATTACAATTTAATTGCACATGATTTTACACTGCCACGATATCCCCTGACATGTACTCCAATCATATTATATAACCAGACCTGCCAAATTTTACTGCATAGGACCTCTGCTATTTACCATTAATTTAAACAAACATTTTCTCCCCAATAAAACAGATGAGCTGATAAAAAGTATTAATCTGGAATTATTTGCACAGGTGTTGTTCTATAAAGTTGTGTTGTGACAACATCCATTGTTAAGAGCACTATATACAGTGCCTCCACTAACATTGGTACCCTTGGTAAATATGAGCAAAGAAGGCTGTGAACAACTGTCTATTATTTAACCTTTTGAGCTTAAAAAAAATAAATAAAATTTCACAAAAATACTCTGCTCTCATGGATAAACAATTGCCCAAAAAAACCAAAACAAAACAAAACAAAAAAAACCTGCATTAAATGTGTGCGCGCAACAATTATTGGCACCCCTATGAATTCATATGAGAAATTTATATTTGACATTTTTTAGTACACCTGAGTGACTAGGAACAGGAAATTGTTTAACCATGACTTCCTGTTTAACAGGGATTTAAATATGAGGTTCCTTTTGTCATTCATCACAATGGGTAAGATCAAGGATTGAAAATTGAAAATGCCCACTTCCACCATCAGGGCAATAATAAAGAAGTTCCAGTCAACTGGAAATGTTATGAATCAACCTGGAATTAGATGCATCTCTATATTTTCTCAACGCAATGTGAAAAAGATGGTTTAAGTGGCCAAAAAATCTCCAAGGATCACAGCTGGAGAACTGCAGAAGTTCGTTGCGTCTTGGGGACAGAAAGGCTCCAAAACTACAATCCGAAGTCACCTATATCACCACAAGTTGTTTGAAAGGGTTTCAAGAAAAAAGCCTCTACTCTCATCCTAAAGCAAACTCAAGTGTCTTCAGTTTGCCAGACACTACTGGACCTTCAAATGGGATCAGGTTCTATGGTCAGATGAAACCAAAATAGAGCTTTTTGGCTTTTGGGTGCACACAGAGAGATCGCCATATGGAAAAGTACCTCATGCCCATGGTTATATATGGTGGTGGCTCTAATGTTTTGGGGCTGTTTTTCTGCCTGGACAAATTGTTAGGATACATGGCATCATGGACTATCAAATATCAACAGATATTAAATGAAAACCTGACTGCCTCTGCCAGAAAGCTTAAAATGGGCCGTGGTTGGATCTTCCAGCAGGACAATGATCCAAAACATACATCACAATCAACACAAAAATGGTTTACTGACCACAAAATCAAGGTCCTGCCATAGCCATCCCAGTCCCAAGAATTAAAACCCATAGAAAACCTGTAGCGTGAACTGAAGAGCATCTAGAGAGATTCTGTATGAAGGAATGGTCTCAGATCCCTTGCCATGTATTCTCCAACCTCAGGTATTATAGGAGTGGACTCAGAGCTATGATCTTGGCAAAAAAGGAGGAAGCACAAAGTATTGACTAAAAGGGTGCCAATAATAGTTGCACACCTATATTTAACAGTGTTTATATATATATATATATATATATATATATATATATATATATATATATATATATATATATATATATATATATATATATATATATAAAAAACCTGTAAAAAAACAGGTTTGCAATTATTTGATGTCCATGAGAGCAGAGTATTTTTGTGATTTTTTTTTTTAAACAAAAGATCAAAAGCTTAAACAATAAAGAATTGTCACAGCCTTCTTTTACCATGGGTGCCAATATCAGTGGAAGGCACTATAAATACCATTGAATTTCATTTAACTTTGAATGCTTTTAACTGACACCGCATGGAAGTCCCTCCCCCTCCCCTCACCTCATGTGTCCGTACTTTCTCTCAAGGTAATTTGAGGATATTTTGAGTTCATTAATGTGAAATTCTCTAGTGTCTTCCAAACGTATTGGAACAAGGCCATTTCTTTTGTTTTTTGCTATATGCAATGAAGAAATTTGGGTTTGAGATCAAGAAATGATGAGAGGATAGATAAAAATTTCGGCTTTCATTTCCATCATAATTACACTCATTGTCTACATTAACAGGAACACCTGTACAACTGCTCATATATTCAGTTATTCAATCAAACTATCATGTGGCAGCAGCACAATGAATAAAATGCTCTGTAAAACTCTAGAGACTGTTGTGTGTGAAATTCCCAGGAGATCAGCTGTTTCTGAAAAAACCAATCCGACACCAACAACCATGCTACGATTAAAATCACAGCGCTCACACTTTCTCCATTCTGATGTTTGATGTGGACATTAACTGAATCTCTTGATCTGTATCTGCATGATTTTATGCATTGTGCTGTTGCCACATGATTGGCTGATGTGCAATCATGCTGCTTACATGATTGGCTGCATATCCCTTTCTTGCAATAACTGCATGAAGCCAGCAACCCACTGATATCACCTTTGTCATGCTTTTCCAGGCTTGTACCACAGCTTCTTTCATTTGTTGTTTGTTTTGGGCGAGGGTTTTTCCCCCTTCAGTCTCTTCTTCAGGAGATGAATGGTAATTGGTCTGCACTTTTTTTTTTTTTTTTTTAACCTTAGTGGTTCCAAAGTGCTTTACACTGTGTCTCATTCACCTATTCACACACCAATGGTAGCAGAGCTGCCATGCAAGGTGCTACCTTGCCATGAGGAGCAACTTGAGGTTCAGTGTCCTGCCCAAGGACACTTTGGCATGTGGAGTCATGTGGGCCGGGAATTGAACCGCCAACCCTATGATTAGTGGACAACCTGAGCCACAGTCGCCCAAATGCATGCTTAACTGGGTTAAGGTCTGATGATTGACTTGGCCAGTCTAAAACCTTTTTCTCCCCCGATGAAGCCCTTTGTTGTGCTGGCAGTGTTTTATATATCATTGATTTGCTGTATGCTGAAGTTCTTCCCAATTAGATGGAATGCATGTCTCTGCCAACTGGCAGACAGTCTGTTTCTGTAGACTTCTAAATTCAGCTGCTACCCTTATGGGTTATATCATCAATAAACATTAGTGAGCCTGTTCCAGAAGCAATCACGCAATCCCAAACCATAACACTAGTTTCATCATGCTTGACTGATGAGCTTGTATGTTTTGGATCACGAGCAGATCCTTTCAATAGCCACACTTTGGCCTTTGCATCACTTTGGTAGAGGTTAATCTCGGTTCTATAACCGTTGTGGCTCATCTCTGTATTTCTTTGCGAATTCCAATCTGGCCATCTAATTCTTACTGCGGATTGCAATGCCTTCACCTCTGCCCTGTGGAGGCTGTTGGTGAGGTCGCTGACCATTGTTATTGTGTTTTTCACCAGTGGTTTCTTTCATTTACAGGACATTCCAAATTGCTGTATTGGCTATGTCCAATGCTTGTGCAATTGCTATAATAACTTTTCCCAGCTCAAAATTACTTGCTTTGTCCCATAGACAGCTCTAGGTTTACCCTTTTTACAACAAATGCAGTCTTTACAGGTGAAAACCATGGCTCAAACCTAGAGTAGATATTCAGAGCTATTAATTGTTTAAACAATCAATCTAACAGGACACAGCTAGGCAACAAGAATATCACTAATACATCACTTGAAAAATGGGCGGGTTTAAACAAAAAGGTGCCATGTTCTAATTTGTTTAACAGATCTAGATGAAAATATCAGGAAATGAAAGCTAGAACTCTGAGCTAGTCATCTTTTGTCTGGTCCTGAGCAGAGTTTCTGTGCATTTTCATCCTGTGTCTGCATGGGTTTCCACTGGGTTCTCCAGTTTCCACCCACCTCCCAAAAACAAGCTTGGCTAAGATAAATTGCCTTGAGTGAGTGAGTGAGTGAGTGAGTGCGTGAGAGAGAGAGAGAGAGAGAGAGAGAGAGAGAGAGAGAGAGAGAGAGAGAGAGAGAGAGAGAGAGAGAATGTGTTCTGTCAGCATTCCTAGGAATGGCTCTGGATAAACCATAACCTTGATCAGGATAAATCAATTACTAAAATTATATCAGTAAGTAAAATCATGACAGGGCATATACCTACAGTTGAGGCAAAACATTTACCTACACAAAACATATTCAAACTCAATATATTGCACATTACCATACAATTCTTTTGGCAAGTCAATTAGGGCATCTTTGTTCACATCAGATGTAATTTAAAAACAACTGATTAGAGAGACTTATTTCAGCCTTAATTTACTATCTCAGAATTCCAGTGGGTCAAAAGTTTGCATACACCAAGTTGACTGCCTCTTAAAACAGTCTGGAAGATACTAGAGACTAGTTAGTGTACTTCCAGGCACTGATGACCTGCTGCTGTTTCTCGCAATTTTTCCTCATATTTTCTAATTATATATACAATTATTACCGATTTATTTATTTTTACCATACTCCAACCCCTCTTTCCATCAAATGTGGTTCATGATTAAATATCTGGGAGTTGATTTTGACAGTAAGCTTTAACATCTGTAGAAAGATACTGTAGATGTTGCACCAGGCTGTAGTAGCCAGTGCCATTTTATATGCCGTGTTTATATGCTGCAAAACTCCTAGACATCATGGACAATGGCTCTCACCCAGGCCCCGATTGGCACAGTGTGGTGCCCTAGCCCCACCCACACTTTATATGTTAAAAATATAATAATAATAATTTACATTTACTATGGCTACACAGATTTACATGAACATATAGCTAAAGCACAGGCTCACCACACATGAATGTGAAACATGTAAACTTTTGAACCACCGAAAATCTGTATGTATTATATATATATATATATATATATATATATATATATATATATATATATATATATATATATATATATATATATATAAATAAAAATGGTTTGTTTATTTATTTAACCCACATGCAGCAACTTTGGAAACTAAAGTGTACAAAGATCATATTTCCAAAGTTTTAAGTTATTGCCATCTTTGCAAAGAGTGATTTTAGCTGGTGGGGTAGAGTGGGAGTGAAGATAGTGTTCATGATTTATCTTCAGTAACTACTTTATCTTCGGCTCATGGTGAATCCAGAGCCTATCCCTAGGTAACACTGGGCACAGGGCAGGAATATTCACCCTAGATGGGACATCCCATGGCACCAGTCATGCACACATTCACACCTAGGGCCAATTTAGTATACCCAATCTGCATACATGCATGTTTTTAGACAGTGGGAGGAAGCCGGAAAACCTGGAGGAAACCAACGCAAACACAGGGAGAACATGTGAAACTGCAGACAGCAACCTAAGCTCAGGATTGAACCCAGTACCCTGGAGCTGTGAGGTGACAACACTACCCGCTGTACCAAGCTACCACCCTTCTGTTGATTGTGTAAGTTGTTAAAAAAAAAAAAAAAAAAGCAAAAAAAAAAAAAAAACGAAAAAAAACATCTGAAATGATGGCAAGTTTAGCAATTAAGAACATTCACTAATATCATTCAATTTTTGTTTTATTAACTTTATATTTTTAAGTTTTATGGTACTTTGATATAGTGGATGTTTTTTGACAACAATAATAAATAATAATAAAAAAAACTATAAATGAGTGATGTAAAACATAATATACACTATTGGTCAAAAGTTTGGGGTCACCCAACAAAGGTCACATTTTTAAATGAAAATTCATATTTTATTCATCAAATGAACAAAAAAAATGTAGTTAAGACATACACAAGGTAAGAAATAATGATTTTTGTTTGGAATAAGAATTGTGTCCTTTCGTTAAAGAATCATCCCTTTGCAGCAATTACAGCCTTGCAGACCTTTTGTTGAGGTAATCTGAAGAAACTTCACCCAATGCTACTTGAAGCAACTCCCACAAGTTTTGTTTTGCTTTTTACGAGCCATACACTCAAGCTGCTTCCACAAAGCTCAATAGGGTTGAGATCTGGTGACTGCACAGGCTAGTTCTTGCATAGTTTGGAGCTGTGCTTTGAATTATGATCCCGTTGTAGGAGTTGAGACTGGTGTTTTACGGGTACCATTCAATGAAGCTGCCAGTTGAGGACCTGTGAGATGTCAGTATCTCAAATTAGAGACTCTGATGTACTTGTCCTCATGCACCAAGGCCTCCCTCTATCTATCCCGGTTAGAGCCAATTTGTGCTGTTCGTTGAAGAGAGTAATACACACCATGGTATGAAATCTTCAGCTTCTTGCCAATTTGTCATATGGAATAGCCTTCCTTTCTTAGAACAATAATAGTCTGACAAGTTTCAGAAAAGAGTTGTTTTTTTCCTGCCATTTTCAGTCTATAATTGACCAAAAAAGGCTCAATCTACAAATACTCAACTAGCTTAAAGAAGGACACTTTTTTTGCTTCTTACGCAGCACGCTATCATAATTGCAAAAGGATTTTCTAATGATCAATTAGTCTTTTAACATGATAAACCTGCATTAGCTATCACAATGTGCTATTGGAACACAAGAGAGATGGGTGCTGAAAATAACCCTCTTTACACCTATGTAGATATTCCATTAAAAATAAGATGTTTCCAGCTATAATATTCATTTACAACATTAACAATGTCTAGACTGTATGTAAAATTTCCAATGTAATGTTATTTTAATTGAAAATTCTTTCAAAACCAAAGGAATTTGTAAGTGACCCTGAACTTTTGACCAGTAGTGTAGAGCCACTGAATTTTTATTTTTTTTAAAAAATGTATTTTGTATATTACACCAATTTATTGCTAATTTATTGGCATAGGGACAAATCTTGATGCAGTATTGGAATATGAACAACATGTAAGGGTTAATTTCTATGGAATTTAAACAGTATTAGTATCGTAAGGGTAGCCAAGCTGAGTGCAGTAGTATCAGTGAATCATTAAAAGTAACCATAAGGTGCCCTAAAGTGCACTAGCTGGTGAAAAGAAATGTTTGTGTCTCAGTACTTACAGAACTGCAATGTAGTTACCCCCTACAGTTTCTGTTCACTGCTCCTTGCTTGTGAATACCAATGGGCCTCATTAAGCTTGCTAATGCGTAGTCAGTGTTACGTCGCACACTGCAGCACTGCCTCCACCTTTGTTTTTGCTTTTTTATAGTAATAAAAATCATTTAGCTCAGTTAGAGAACGGACGCTACGATTAAGAACTGAACGTGTCTGCTCAATTCAGCATGAGCCGATTGAGCACAGATAAGCAGGAGTCAGATTTCATTTATCATTTAGAGAGTGATGCGAGCTGACTGATAAGACGATGGCGGAAAATTTGGTTTCAAAAGTTGTATGTTTAATATAAGCGAGTTTGTCATTGTACAGTTTTGTTGTTGGGTTTTTCCATTAAGAATAATAATGAATCCACCATTCAAACAATTGCCACCCCCGAATTGACACCAATTCGAAAGCGATAGTGAAATTCGCACGGCCATTCATAAGCGATTTAAAAGTGTGTGTGGGGGTTGGGAGCCCCTCCCCACAACCGACTTCAAATCATATAATTTGCATGAATTACCACACTTTTATCCATGGGTTATGCCATTTAAATGTTATTAGTGCGGCAATATATAGGATGTAGGGCGGTGTTCTACCAATCTGGTTTATAGACAGTGAAGTTGTCACAATTCCTGCTATTTTATATGTGTAAACCAACCCTGTAAAGCCTACACTATGTGACAGGGTTGCAGTTTGGGCCTGTGGCCAAAGAAATCCTGAAGAAAAGGGCACAGATCTCAGAAACTACAACCAA
Organism: Ictalurus punctatus; assembly: GCF_001660625.3. NCBI lineage: Eukaryota > Metazoa > Chordata > Actinopteri > Siluriformes > Ictaluridae > Ictalurus > Ictalurus punctatus. Next base: position 7,860,532 of record NC_030424.2, on the reverse strand, counting down.
CCATATGGCATGTTTAAGCAACAACAGCCTGGCTTGTTGGCTAAAAGTTCACATACATTACATCGGCCTTGCGTGAGCCCTAAACAAGCATGAGTAAATAAGCAACATATTGGACCAATACCCAAAAGCAGTATCAGTATAGGTGTGTCACTAGGGAAAACACTAAAAACATTAACGAAAAGATAAGATCATAAATCTTACCAGGAAATTTGTAGACTGGCTGTTCTTTGGGCAATTTTAGTGGCTTTAAACGTACCACTGGTCTTGTTTTTGGCTAAAAAAACAAAACCCCAAAACAAAAATTATTAAATTGCATTAAGAACAAATAAAATCTTTAAAAAATCTTTCACAAATGGGGAAAAAAAAATGCAGAATAGAACTGAATACCGTCAATAAAATGGAGGTTGACGTATAATCCTCATGGACCGTAACATTCATATCGGGCCCTACAGTGATCCTGCCTCCTCTCCAGTACTCCAGAGGAGGTTTAATGACACGGCCACTGCGGGAAACTGGAGCACTGTGAGGCTGCACACTGCCTGCAGAACTAACAGCTGCACCAGAGAGAGTTTATCATGTTTTTTTCCTTGTGTAAATTCATACAAACACACCCTTTGTTGAAAATCTACATATTGAAAATGTACTTTTCTTGCCATCCTTGAAATATAAATGTAAAAGATGAATTGTCTACACAGTTATTTTGCTGACTGTAGCTGTATGTAATTAATAGTTTGCCATCACATTTTCAACTCTCAGAATAGATTAATTAGGATTTTACACAGCAGAAATTGAAAAAGTGCAACCTAAAAATTTTCAATGTGTATTACAATTAGCAGACTTACGTGTCACCTGGTCCTTTGACTTAAGTTGTTTGGATATTTGTTTTCTGGAGGGCCGTTTCTTTTGTGGTTCACATGGTGCTGAATTGTTCCTCTGTCGATTTTTTCCACTTCTAAAATGAATAAACACTTTATGAAGTAACCACATTACAAGCTTCTCATGAAGTCCCCTATAAAGGGAAACCAATATAAAGAGGCACCTCAAAATACATCAGAAACATACCCGTCATTATCAGCCAAGAATTTATTCAGGTACTCCTTCCACATTTCCGGAAAGCCAAAAACAAACTTCTTCAAAAACCATGAAGGAAATGCTGGGGAAGATGCATTTCAGTTAGACCACAAAAGCAGGAAGAACTGGAATGAAATCAGATTGATAATTTGTACAAAAATAATTGCTCACATGAAGTGTGGTAGTGTGACATCTTTCCAACAAGAACATAGGTTCCACCAGATGCAGTCTTAACTATGTTACTTGAAACTCGCTCAGTGATGCAACTACTGTGCCAAGGGATCTTGCTGTCTCTATTCAGAAGAAAATGTTTGAGACATGTCTAAGCACAAAAATTTAGCTGCCTGCAAATGCAGACAGTTGAAGAGGGATTAACTGTTCTGAAAGCTGAAAATGTATCACTTGCATTTTCATCTTTTTCAACTTAATGGACAAAAAACAAAAGCATTACATTTACATCTATGGTATTTAGCAGATGCTCTTATCCAGGGTGACTTAGATTTCTCTCATTTATACAACTGAGCAATTGAGGGTTAAGGGCCTTGCCCAAGGGCCCACCAGTGGTAGCTTGGCAGTGCTGGGGCTTGAACTCCTGATCAGCAACACAGAGCCTTTAACCACCAAGCCACCACTGCCCAACCTACCACTGCATTAACATCTGCACATTAGAAGGAATTTTATTCTAATGTTTGTAGCTAAGAAACACAGTGTTGCGTCCATGTGGAAATAATGATCTATAAAATGAACTTACATTCGAATGCCATCAACAATAAGTTCTTTGTTGTGTAGTTTCAAGATCCAATCTCTTAACTGAATCCCATTCACCTAACATTCAGAATGGATACAAATAATTGACCATAACGAAACAGCCAAGGAACATATTGTACATAGGATGTGATTCAACTTGTTCCCATGTTTACAATAATGAAATTTAAATAACAGATTACAAAGAAACAGAAATATAAACAAACGAATAATTAGTGTCAAAATCTTTACTTACATTCGTACTTCCATCCAGAGCTTGATCTATTTCTTTAGTCTGCTGTTTGGCCTTAACTGCTGCCATTTGCTTCCGGGGGATGGAGATGCGGGGTGATAGCTGCAGGAGAGAATCCTCCATCAGATTAGGATGGGTCCAAGGTGGTGCGTCTAAATGCTCACACTGCCTATTAGACATTTTCTCTGGTCTTTGTGGCTCTGGCTGGCTTCGGGCAGCAATGTCCAACGTCTGAAGTGTATTCACCCTATTGCAGTCATCATCTACTGTACCTTCTGATTCGTCCTTTACACTCATCTCACCAAACACACCATGATAACCTGCAATCGACAGAAGGGACGTACATAACTAAGGGCGTTTTCACAGCTGGCTCGTTTGGAGCGTTTGTTTCGGAACATGATGCGCTTTCTCCCTTGGTTCAGTTCGTTTAGACATATATAAACATGGCAATCGCACCTGAACAAGGTGGTCTGGGCCCAATTGCAAAGGCTTGAGGTAAGAAAGCAATCCGACCCAACGGACCAATCTGTATAGCAATGCATGATGGGAATGGCGTTATTTTAAAAGCGTGTTTATTTTTCTAATTGCTCGCAGAATTAATCGTGGTTTAACTTGGACCAAAGACAAGGTAAAATGCCTCATTGTAATTTGGTCTGACGAGCAACTTTCATAAACACATGAAAACACAGACATTTACAAAGTGTTTAGCGAGCATCTCAATGAGACTGGCTTTAATTCCTCTGTGGAACATAGAAATTAGATACATCATAATAACTACAGCTAGAAAGAAAGCCACAATAAGCTCACCGAACCGCTGTCTTTCCATCTTGATGGATGATCTCTATAAGTGGAAGCCCGGAACATAAACAGGCACACTCTGACCAATGAGGACAGTTTATTCACATGTGACTTACATAAACATATTTTGCTTTAAATGTTGCCTTGTGAAAGCGAACCGAGCCAAGGAGAAACACAGCATTGTAACAATTTGTGTCCATGTTTCGGAACAAAGCACATATCCCCAGGTCTGAAAACGTCCTTAAGTTATCTATGGATTAAGTCCCAAAAAGTTCACAGATAAACATCAAGACAATCGCAAAGGGCAAAGTACTTACTTCTATTTTTGACACGATTCATTAACTGGATTGGCTTTGTAGGTCCTGGCTGAGCAGGTAAGGCGTCAGGCATACGCTCCAGTAAAACATATGCTTCTGGGGGGAAAGAAATATAGATTTGCTTCTGCAGTTTTGCATTAAAAGCTTACACAATAGCAAGTGCAACCAAATGCAGATAAGCACTAGAAATGACACCACTCTGATATCCATTATCAGGTTGACATCAACAGAAAATTTAATGCAATTAAGCAACATGACCCAACAGAACAATATAATTGAGCGTAATGTAAAAAACAAAATAGGTCAACCAATAACACTAATACTAGCCACTTAAGCTGCCATAATGACAAGCGGTGAGCTATTCAGCAATATTATATTGCAATTACTGTTCTTTTAACCTAATTTTGCACACATTTGCACTGTGATTTTTCTGCAAATAAAGTTATGTGAGGGGGAAAAATGCAGCTCATTTATGGCAATGCATTTCTTTCTATAGCATAGTGAAGTGTTTCAATATTTTGAGTAACTGATCTTCACTGCAATGCTTATATTTAAATTTGCTCATTTTTAAGCTTGGTAGTTAAAAAAATGTATGGGAAAATAAAATGTGGTATTGTTCTCTCTAACTGAACTTAGCATGCTCTCTAAGCTTGGCTGAAAACTGAATATGATCCTTCGTCAAATTTAATTGAGTTCAATAGTGAATTAAAATGCAGACATATGTTATACATAAATTAGCCATAACTTGTTTGAACACATGGCCAGCTGATTTAGTGACAGCAGAATCTGAAGTTATAACAAAATCTTTGAGTGCTTTCAACTTAAAAAGCTCATGTTATGACCCTCTTCATGTCACTCCACTATATTATTAGCATCACAGATTAAAAGGCAATTACCTGCATGTACCACTTGCATGATTGAATAATTTGTCATTTAATGTGTGACCAGTGTTTACAGTACTCCTGAGTACTGTCACCAGCATTTTTACTCTAACCCTCAGGTTTAATTATGGCTAAAATTTTCCCAGAGATATCATGCACTTTTTTCTGCCCAACTAGTAAAACTTGGTCTTTATTGCATTGTGTTATTCCTGAGCTGTATTCTGGCTTGATTTGAACTGAAATTGCACTGAATTAAAACATCTGCCAAACAAATACATGAAAATGAAGAAAATAAATACACTAAAATGAAAATCAACCTAGGCATACCTTGTTTTAGATTTGTGGACTTGCTGGTGGCAATAATTCCCATTTTCTTTTGCTGAGCCTGGGTGAAGGTTTCAGTGAGCATCTTTTCAAGCGCAATAACAGGTTCTGAGAGGAAAAAAATAGAAGACATTTAATTTATGTAAAACAGAAAATCAGTAAATCATAAACTGATAAAAATTATATTACTAACTGTGAACCAAGTCAGGGTTATGGTCTCCTTCTAAATCAAGTTGTGATGTCATTTGGGGATCTTCTAATTCTGAGATTTTGCTCATGGACTCGGGAGGTGAAAGTGACAGCACATACGTATCCCGTCCTTCTGATGTGGCATCATCAACTGGTGGCTGCTGCATATTTGTGGACAACGAGACACCCCTATCCAGCTGTCTGGGTATGACATTGACTTCTCTGTGCTCTTCTGAGTTCTGCCTCTGAACTTTGGCTTTCAGTCTGGCAAAGACTTTTGCTGGTGTGTCAGTTACTTGTTTCATAGGAATCACCGAGTTGTTAATGGTGCTGAGCTCACAGCTCATGGCTGCTCTGGACACTGCTCGAAGCTGATGATCCTGTACTGTGGAATTCATCACCACTGCAGTGCAGTTTCTGCTTATTCTGTTTGACCGCGCCAGGGTTTCAGTCATGTCCCGCACAGGAGTGTTGTAATACAGCTCAGGGTGCAGAGGAGCTGAGAGACACTTGGCTGGAGAGAGATACATGAGCTATGGAGAAAAGGAGCTGGATACAAGTCCCAGGAGTCATCAGCTATATTCCTAATGGAAACTGAATAAGGAAAATATAGTATAGTCTGTTAATTACTTTTTTTTACAGGTCAAAAGCAAATTTAAATTGTTTTGAAAAGCATAACATATCCAACTAACTTCTGATTTTTTCAATACAGTTCTATAGGTACATCGCCTGCAATAACAGAATATTAACGTAAGCAAAGGATTCAATATCAGAGTAGTACACAAAAACAGGCCATAACATGGGCGTTCGCCTACTACGCTAAATTAGTTATATTGCTTAGTTCATTGACTATCTAGTTTTCGTGACACTGTGAAGCAAACGTTATAATTATTCTGTAGATAGGACTGCACATCGTCACTGAAAAATTAGTATTACTAATGTATCGTTCTGAAATTAGAAAACTCAGTGATAATCGCCAACGCGTTAAGCCGTTAATAAGAAACATTTTCTAGAAACAAACCGATTTTCAGCGCAAGATAGACGCCTCATAACACTATAATACCAAACAAGCAACTTCTGAGAATTTCTTGAATTCCGAAGAAAACAAAATTATACTAACCGACAAAAACCTGAATCCCCCACCCATCGCAGTTGCATTGAGCGGTTCTTTTGAATTTTCCCATCGAGCTAACGTGCCGCGTAGTAATTACGTCATATCCGTAAAGTGTGCAGCAACCGGATTCGATAATAGTTTCTCATATATATATATATATATATATATATATATATATATATATATATATATATATATATATATATATATATATATATATATATATATATTTTTTACATTAAACAGATTTATATTCATATCTAGTATTCATCTATATTGTATATAGAATGATATCAACAAAGTGTAATATTAAATAACTAAATTGTTGTTATATATACTTTTTCTATAGGTATACCTATACAATACCTAGGAACAATTGTTCCGCGGCAGTACAGTCACAGGCTGTATATATAATATAATAATAATCCACGACTTATATTATCCATATTTGCCCTACGATAGGTTGGCACCAAATATATATATATAAATATATAAATATATATATATATATATATATATATATATATATATATATATATATATATATATATATATATATATATATATATATATATATAGCAGGCCTATAGCCAGCCTAGTGGAAGGGGGGTCGTTTTTTTTCAAAATGTGGACGTTTCTGCAGTTTTCCCCCTCATTTTGTATTTAATTATTAGGTACAAATACTTCATTTTGGTAACTTTTTATTCACTAATTTGTGCTGGTTTAGCTTGTCTGCTGGTATCTTAACGAGCATGCTTTTTGATGCACCGAAAATATTTACTACAATGTTGTCAAATTGATGACCAAGATCATGTACCACCTTTTTCAGACCCCCCCCCCCCCCCACACACACACACACACACACGCACAGTGTTCATAAGTTTAAAGACTACACTAACAACAGAACACATTTAAGGAACTTTACTGGAATATTATTAAACTATAAGTTCCTGAGTAAATGGTATTTCTGGTCATCAGACATCTTCAACTGATTTTGTGGCCTGAATGAAAAATCCTAGATCATTAAACATCTCCTTCTCCTGACCTTCCATGACAGGGTGTGGGTCCTCCTGACCTTCCCTGAGCAGGTGTGAATCATCTGTAAATATACAGTATAGGCATTGGTCAGTGATGTAGTGTGGAGTGCATTCAACTGTTTCATTATCTGAAATAAGCTTACATATTATTTGGCACTGTATATTATAGTCAGACCAATTAAGCTAACATATTTTTAAAGTGTTTTTGAGGCCATGCCTCAATGGGTCAGAGCTGTTTTGGCAGCACAAGGGGGACCAACACAATATTAGGCCAGTGGTTTTAATGTTATGGCTGATCTGTGTAGTTTATTTCTTAATGTGTGTGCTACCGGCAGTGTAGCAGGGACATGTCCTTGAGTAATATGGGCAGACAAGAAGAGGACATACTGTCCGATCAGCCATGTCTACCGCACATGCTCTGGCTCTAAGGTCTGTACTCCGCAGGCTCCTATTTTCGCAAGATGGTTACTTTCAATCGCACAATGGGACTAAAAATTGCACCATATTGTCCACTCATATATACAAAAATGGCATAGATTGTGATTACCTACTCCCAATTTACAAACTGCCAGGGGCTGCAGATCAGTTAGCAACGATGCTGCCCGATCATTACCACACATGCAATCTGTCTCGCAAGCATAAACACTTTAGGAAACTTGCTAAGGTTATAGCAGACAAAAAATCTTTTGACATAAAATTTAAAACAATATTTGAACATTTGTCTACCCTAGTAAACAAGAAGCCTAAAAACATGGGATGTTTTGATGTTTTTTTTTTATGTAAAAAAAAATTAGTTTAATTAGTTTTCCAATTAAAATTTCCAATTTAGCTATCCAAAAATAATTTAAAAAAAAATTCTTTCAGATTAAAAAAAAATTGAATATTACAGATACTAAATAGAATCTGCTGTGGTAACTGATGCTGTTCCCAACAGAGAATTAATATACTTTTATATGCTATATGAGTTATGTATATGCTATATGAGTATATTCATATATGCTATATGAGTTATTTTGAAACGTCACAAAATGTGTTGTAATGTAGTGAAATGGCACACACGCAAGTCGTAAAATATAAAACTGTGTGCACATTCACAGATATGCACAGTTTTTTTTTTTTTTTTTTTTTTTTTTAAATTTAAACTCTGTCGATTTCTGACACACTCCTCGGAGCTTCGAGTTAAGCGTGGCACTTAAATGTTAAAAAACAAATACGTGCAGATGGTTTGGAAGTAGCATTGGTCTTGGGTCGGTTTGTACTGGGTGATTTTGGTACGCAGATCTGGCAACCTTGCGTTCCAGGAAGTCAAGTAAGTTTTGAAGAGGCATGTATGTTGACTGCTGAACTTAACGTCGCCGTGATAAATATCGTTTTAAATCGAAAATTAAAATACATTTTTATTACATTAAGTATTATTTATTTGGTGTATGCTACTGTAATAGAGAAGATGATGGAAGAGTTTAGACTACCAGAAGAAGTGTGGGTCCACGTGTTTCAGTTTCTTTCCACTCCTGACAAATTAAGCGTTCGCTCTAGCTGTAGATTTTTTATGAGACTGATTGATCGCCCTGTTTTGTGGAAGAACACCACACTGTACATTGAAAAAATCAACTCATTCACGTCTCATTCCTGGAGAACTCTCAGCAACAGGAAGATAACATCGGTTGTAGTGCTTAAGACAAATGGAAAAGAGTGGAAACAGCTTGCGTTGCGGCTTCCATGGATTCATTCGATCACTTTGGATGTGTGCTGTGCCAATGCCCTTAATTCACTTAGTGAGTTTAAAAACCTAACACGACTTGTGCTTCGGCGGTGTATCTGTCCGAGTTTAACATCACTATCAGCACTACGCGAGCTGTCGCATCTCAGCCTGTGTGAGGTGGTCTGTGCTCCAACGTCGGACATTATTAATGCGCTTTCCCAGCTCACTACTCTGACTTCACTTCACTACCATGCTTGCAGCAAACCCATACCTACAGCAGCATTTCATAATCTATTACAACGCCTGCCAAAATTAAAACAACTCTCTTTGAAAATGGGACCAAATCATGGCCCTGTCTCCAAGGATGCCCTCTTCCTTCCACAAGGAAACCACATGCCTGGTGAGGATAAGTTGAAAAACGTGATGGCTTGTGTACTGTATTATTTAGTTGCATTATATTCAGTGTTGCCGACTCTTTTCAGGGGAAAGTAGCTAATACATTCTCAAAAGTCACTAGAATCACCAGATAATCACCAGACATGCAAATTCACTGAATCTTGAATCATTTGAATATCAGAACGTTTTCCATTAATAGAACAGTTTCAGAATAGAACATATTAGAATACAACGTATTTATATAACTTATCGAAAGAAACATTTGGTCATGGCACCATGAAGTATTTACGTATTTACAAAATACAGGATGTCCAAAAAGTCAGGAACCAGAACCAATGGAAACTGTTGCGCAAAATCCACACATACATGATATAGCAGCTGAGAAAATGCATAGAGTGTAAAGGTGAACATGTCGAGCATACGGTATTTTGTAAATAATAAATAAAAAAAAATAGGTGGATGTAGATTTACAGTCATTGGTTACTGAATTTTCAGACACCCTGTACTATGATTCCTATCAAGAGTGCAGACAAAAATGTGGAGTTGTAGTAAGTAGCTGGCTCAGACATGAAGGAAACAGTTACAGTTGACATAACTCACTTTTATCACTTGTAAAAATAGGCAAGAATAGAGTTTCAAATGAAGATAGAAGAATTGCACAAGTGGGACAAACAACACTGATTAGTGATTTGCCATTGTGGAACATAAGCTTGCACAAACACTACTCAGCATAGGTTTTACACCCTGGTGGTAAGTTTAACAAACCTTCTCTCTCAACGCATCTAACAAGCAGCTGTGATGTGAGGTGGAGCCGTATAGAGTGCAAGAGAGTCTCTAACGTAGGGCTGGGCGATAAAACCGTATCGGTACACGGTTATTGTTAACAATAGAAAAAATGTTCAGTATAACGCTCGATTAAAAAGTAAACAGACATGAAATTTGTTTGCATGATCAATCCTCAAGCGTGCGCTGTCCCTGGATCATAAACAGCCTTTCAGAGCTGAGTTCAGAGCCTGCCGAGGAAATTGTGAATAAAAAGGACGTCAGCTTGCCAGTGTGGCAGTATTTTTTTGGTTTCTTTTCGTCTGACCAACATCAGAACAACATTGTGTGTAAGCTTTGCAAAACAACCATCCTGGCCAAGTACGGAAACACAAGCTGCGAGAGATTTGTAGTGCGCATGCGCAGTACTTCGCACATGACAGTGCGTGTGACTCTGAACAGTGGGCAAAGAAGATTTGAGTCAAATGTCGGATCTGGGGAGGACAGTGAGTGTCCTCAGAGCAGGAGCTCGACTCGTCAGATGCGGACCTCAACACAGTGTTATCCGGAAGTAAGTGTTAAAGTGGAAGTTTTATGTGAGACTAGGCTAACTGTGCTAACAGGCTGAGCACAATCCAGAGCACCATGAGTCACATTCTCCGCTATAATACGATGTTGATCTCCCTTAAAGTTTGCCTTGATTGTTCTACATTTACACTTTTAGATTCACACATTTTGTAACATTTTATTTATTAAGTTCAGGAGTTTTTTTTAGCACTTATTTATTTAATATTCATATAAGATATTAGTAATGTGTTGAAATTCTATTTTGCTATTAAAACAAATTATTTGTGGTTTGCCTTAATAAAGTGGGTAAATTAAAAGTAGAGTGGTTAAATTCAAACCTTTTTTCTACTGGTCTTTGTTTAAAAAAGATATAAATTTATCATTAATTATCAATACGGAATGATATGAAACATTATATCGTGATAAATTTTTTTTTAGCTGTACCGCCCAGCCCTACTCTAACATCTGCTCAAAAAGTTGATAGATTTCTCACTAGGCTCATTTTTCAAATAAAGTCACTAAAGTGGTATGAAAAGTCACCAAATCTAGTGAATGAATCTCTAAGTTAGTGAGGTTGAAGTGGTGCTACATCATCAATATTTGTTTGAAAATGGATCATTGGTGTTAGTCTGCCTATCATGGCTAGTGGACTACCTAAATCAGCATCTCACAAATCTGCTATTCCTGGTTCTATGTGGATATTTAGCCAAGCTGGAATTCAGCTTGACTCTGGATATTACTTCTGGATATTTAGACATGCAAAATAAATAACTGCTCCTCCATTTTAACTAGAGAGTCACATATTTGCTATGTCTTATTGGTTGCACATTGAAAAGTATAGTGTAAACCGGGTCAAATTTGAGTGAACTTTTAGAGCATTGCCAAGGCATCAGTTTCAAGTGGTGTGCACTGCCCAAGGCAGCATTGCCTGGGGGCAAACTGGCACCCCACTCACACAATGGCTGAGTGTTTGCTGATCATCAGTAAGTCACATAATGCAACAAGGTTGGAGACACTTGTAGAGGATCTTGGATCACAGTCTTAGGATTGCACAACAACAGTAGACAAAGAAAACCCAGTTAAACAAATGAGAGAAAAATATTATACTTGGTTCTTTATTTATTGAGGAAAATTATCCAATATTACATATCTGTGAGGGGGAAAAGTATGTGAAACTCTAGGATTAGCAGTTAATTTTGAAATTAGAGTCAGGTGTTTTTAATCAATGGGATGACAATCGGGTGTGAGTGAGTACCCTGTTTTATTTAAAGAAAAGGGATCTATCAAAGTCTGTTATGGCATGAACAAAGGAGATTTCTGAGGACCACAGAAAAAGAGTTGCTGATGCTCATCAGACTGGAAAAGGTTACAAAACCATCTCTAAAGAGTTTGGACTTCCCCCATCCACATTCAGATTGGACCACCAGGAGTGGTCAACCAACAAAGATCACTCCAAGAGCAAGATGTGTTATAAGTCCACAGGGTCACAAAGGAACCCAGGGTAACTTCTAAGCAACTAAAGTCATCTCTCACATTGGCTAATGTTCCTGGGTTCATGAGTCCATCATCAGGAGAACACTGAACAACAATGGTGTGCATGGCATGGTTGCAAGGAGAAAACCACTGCTCTCCAAAAAGAACATTGCTGCCCTTCTGTGGTTTGCTAAAGATCATTAGCCTTTAGGCTAATAGGTAAAAATTGTGTATGGATGAGACCAAAATAGAACTTTTTGGTTTAAATGAGAAGCGTTCTGTTTGGAGAAAGGAAACCACTGCATACCAGCATAGGAACCTTATCCCATCTTTGAAACATAGTGGTGGTAGTGTCATGGTTTGGGCCTGTTTTGCTGCATCTGGGCCTGGACGGATTGCCATCATTGAACAATGAATTCTCAATTATATCAGCAAATTCTAAGTGAGCAAGAACTGAATCTCAAGAGAAAGTGGGTCATGCAGCAAGACAATGACCCTAAGCAGTTATTTTTGTTGTATGAAAATCATATTGAATCATTTGTAATGTTTGTTTTATAAACAAATTTTTTGCACTTTCTTGTGAAGGATGACAGTAATACAAGTTGAGTGTACGTAAATTCTTTGTCTTTTTCTAAATCCGTTGTAGGTATATGGAATCTGTTACTTCAGTGAAATTGATTTTACCTAACTTGCTCTAATTCCAGAAGGTTCACGGTGCAGAGTGCCAGCATTGATCAGCTTGGAATTGTTGAACTACATGGACCCCATTCTCTCTCCTGTGGCTCTGCAGGGTCTTCCTTCGCTCAAATTCCTGACAGTACAGTATAGAGACTGGTCTCCGAAATCAAAGCTGTGCCATCTTAAGACATGGCTGTCAACAATGCCCCTCCTCTCAAAGCTAAATATTTCATGTGAGTCTGACCTCCAACTAGGGATATTATTCTCTGGGTCTATACTTTTCTTGGAAAACAGAAGATATATAAAGAAATGGAAGAATTTAAAAAAAAACAAAAAAACTTTTCAATGGTAAATCCTCACAAATTAGGCAAAATTACTGTGTCCTCACTGTAACAGTTTAGCAATTCAGAAAGCAAAAGCATTCAGAAGCATTCAGAACAGAGAACACTTTGTGCCCCAGTATTGCGCTCATAGACAACCATATTTCTTAAATATATTCTTATTGGCTCTTGAAGTTTGAAATGTACAAATGAAAACAACTATATCTTCTTCATTTAACACACTTTTTATATATTTAATTTACTCTCTCTTGTTTGGTTTATTTGATTTTATTTAACTGTAAAAGACAAGAGTGACATGGTGATGCAGAAGGTAGTGTTGCCAGCTCACAGCCTCAGGGTCTCCGGTTTGATCCTGAATACGGGTTACTGTCAGTGTAGCATTTTACATGTTCTCTCTGTCCACATGAGTTTCCTCTGGGTTCTCCAGTTTCCTCCCATCTAGAAAAAACATCATTGGATTGGCCATGGTAAATTGCCCCTAGGTGTGAATGAGTCTGTGAATGTGTGCATTGACTTTTCTAGGTATTTATACTTTTCTTGTATAAATTTCCAACCCAATCTCACACAAAATATGGATTCATATAAATGAGGTTATAAGAGGATTTCACCCTGCACTCTGTCAACTAGTCATAGCAATTTATGCAAAATCTTACAATTGTCAGACAATGCTGAAATTTGCTGGTTTACTATAAGAGGTGATATTCTATATTTAAGTAAACATTTCTTTTATGTATGCATTTAATTGTTTTCAGTGGGACCACCACTTGGTGTCTATGCTAACTCAGTGCCTGCAACAGTGCAACACTTGTCCCTCAAAGGAGTGACGGCAGAGTTTAAAGCTTTGAGGGACTTAGCACATCGAGTGCCAGATCTCCTGCACCTGCACTTGGACCTATGTTTCCATAAAACACAAAGAGTCATTGCTGAGGTTCCTTGGCTTTTCCCCAAGCTACAGAGCCTGGCAATAAGGTCAGAGCTTCATGTTCAGCCATAGCTATAATGGCTTATGCTCTTTTTCTTTTGTGTTATATGATAAATAAATCATTTTTAATGTCTCTGCTTCTTTCAGACACTATAAAGTTCCTGTGGAAGAGTTGCTGGGACTTGCGCAGTTGTCCCATCTTAAACATTTAGTGATTCTTGATCCTACCACAGGACCAAATTCAGCTCTAATGGATCTGACTCAAAAAATGCACATCCAGACTAACTACAGAGTTATTATTCATTTGTCAGGACCAGAACACCCAAATGCTTGTCTTTGTGCAAATTACTGATATTCAGCCCATACTTCATGTCTGTACACAGAACTTGACTTACAAATTGATGTTCAACTATTTGATAAATCTATGCCCCCCAACATGTTCCTCTCTGCCATGGTGGTAGACCTCCACTAGGTGCCACTGTAGTCATACAAAAAATGTGTCACTGGAATACGACATTGCAGTATTTTCTATTAATTCAAGTTGTACAAGACATTTTTATAATTTGCCAATGGGATTTTATAAAAAGCAGTGGGGTAGTATTCACAAGAGGATTCAGGTTTATAATTTTATTGTTATAATTTGTGCTATAATCATTGCTTAGAATGAATTTCCTCGGTATGCATGAGCTGAAAGGATCAGTGTAACATTTCGGCTTGTCTGTGGCACAAGTAATAAGACAGTATTCCTTTAAATATTGAGGCTGATATCACAGTGGCCCCTATGAGGAGGTGATACTGCAGCACGAAATTCTGAGACTAAGAGCTGGTGATGATGGGCTGATATGCTGTGAGTGAAAATTAACAGAATGTTCTTGACTCAAAATGCCTCTAGACTGCATTTATAATAATGACTCCTCATATGTATAGTAATGACACCCTTCAGGCCTTTCTATTGCTCTCCATAAGTCCTCACTTATTTGGTATGTCTAACAACATATAACAGTAAACTGGCAGTTGATATTACAGTGCGTTGCATAAATATTTACCCCCTTTCCCACATTTTGTAGTGTTATGACCTGGAACTGAAATGGACTTAATTGGGATTATATGTTTATTAGAGAACATGCCTAAACAAACAGGATCATGAAGACCAAGCCTAGCACAAATTGTGAAAAAGTACATGACATTTTGTGGATGGCCTTCTCTTGGGTGATTTGCATATGTGCCACATTCTTTCCAGGTTCTAATAATGGATTTGATGGTGCTCTTCAGGATGTTCAAAATTTGGGATTTTTTAAAATGACCAAACTCTACCTCTCTAGAACTTTGTCCCAAACCTGTTTTGTTTATTTAGATACAGTCCCCTCTATTGGAACAGCAAGGCCATTTAATTGTTTTTGCTGTAGACTGAAGACATTTGGGTTTGAGATCAAAAATTTAATACGAGATGAGAGTTTAGATTTTCAGCCTTTATTTCCTGGTATTTCTATGTGAATGTGTTAAATGACATAGAACATAGCACAGACCACCCAATTTGGAGGTGATCCAAAATATTGGAACATATGACTGTTTTTTTGTTATCCAGGTGTGTCCTGTTATATTGATTGATGGTTTATTCAATACATAGCTCTGAACATCTTCTCTTGTCTGGAGTACAGAACTGTGAAGTATATCTTGAGGATGTTGTTATTTACTCTGTGACTTGGGGTGAACACTTGCAAACACTTGAGGCACTGTTAAAGCGGTTTGCAAATGCCCACCTTACCCTCAGTCTTGCTAAATGTGAATTTGAAAAGGCAGTAGTGACATACCATGGCAAATTAGTAGGCAGGTAAAACCACTGGATGCTAAGGTTACAGCTATCATGAAATTCCCCACACCAAGTAGCAAACGAGAATAGCACAGTTTCTTAGGGATGGCTGGATACTACCGTGGATTTTGCTGAAATTTTGCTTCAGTGATTACTCCACTGACAGATCTTCTTAAGGCTGAGAAAAGGTTTTGTATGGAGTTTTGAGCATTGAGTGTTAGAGATGTCATACACCTGTTTTATCTGCTCCAAATTTTGAATGACCTTTAAAGCTGCAGATGGATGCTAGTGGAGTTGGAGCGGGTGTAGGCCTATAATACCGTTGAGAAGGAGGCTTTAGTCTTGCTGTGGGCACTTAAACTTTTTAGGTAATGGTAGTAGTGCCACAATCATTGTCTATACCGATCAGAATCCTCTAGTTTTTTTGTGACAACTGGCCAATTCTAATCAGAGGTTAGTCTCTTATCCTTCAAGAATTTGTGGTTGACACTAGGTACAAAAAGGGAGTAGACAACATGGTGGCGAATGCCCTCTCTAGAGCTCATGGTGGTGAGTGAAACCTGCTCTCTTATTAAAGAGGATATCTTTCTGTTTAATTATTAACCTTGCTCATTTGTTAATCATGGTTTGAAACTAAGGGTGGTTGTGTTGCGTCCCAGGGCGTTAATTTTTGTTATTGTTTATTCATGTGGTATGTTTATTGTTTAATATAATGTGAAAGTGTAATAATATTGTCTGTGCACATGGTCTCGCTGTTTTGGCGCTTTGTTTTCTTTCTTCTCTGTGTTGAACATATTGCTTGATTACCACCAGCTGCAGATTGTTATGGTAATAATCAGTCTCAGGCAGGGATTGATTACCATAAGAGAGGAAAACAGTTAAAGGCATTGAGAATCTTGATTTGAACTCATTAAATGTGTGTATTTATATATGCATGGTGTAAATGCAAATAATGGAGTATAATGTATTTTTGTAATTGTAAATAAGTGTCTGTAATAAGTTTTTAAATTTCTCATTAAAGCTTGATTTAAAAATGCAGAGAGCAGAGATCCTGTCTTGTTGTGGCTGGCAAGCTCATCCTTCTTCCATTCCAGACAGTGTGTCTAGATTCAAAGAGGGAAACTATTGAATTGTTGTATAGACCTAGCTGACTACTTATTTTTATAATATCTTGATATTTTGTTGCCTACTTTTTTTTTTATAGTTTGTAAAATTCTGTATTTTCTTGTGTTGTTTAGTACTGATAATTTCATTGTTAATATTATTCAGATGCGTAAGCAGGAAGGTGGCATTTATTTTGTGATTATCAACTTTTTCTCCTGTTTTGTAAGAGAGAAGTGAGGTAAGATTTCTGTTGTTAATTTTCTGTTCTTTTGGTTGTTCGATTAAGATAGCTTCCTCTGTTAGGAGTCAGTGGGTGTTTTGTTTCTTATTTTGGCCTGGCCTCCTCCTGAAGTCTGTTGCTTCATTTTAAGCTGTTTAATAAATCTTTACATTTGAATTTTGAAATTCTGTGTGTGCATTTCAAGTGCTGGAATTGGAGGGAGAAGGGCTCAGATGTACTTTTATTTTTCCTTTCCTTGTTACTTCCTTCCGACCCCTAGGGGAGGAACACACACACACATAAAACACAAAGTTATGTTATAAATTATTCAAAATTATTATTAGCATATTATTATTCAAAATATGTTACAATATAAATATATAAAAATGTATCAAAAATAGCTAATAGATTAGGCAGCTGGATAAATAGTGGAATGAAATTGAGTGACAGGCATTGTAGGCAAAAGTGGGCAAATGAGTGGATCTAATTAACAAATTAATTGTAGCTACTACAATGCCGTTATTGAAGAAAGTACATTCAATCTGTCCTTGCTTGGTCGTGATCCTTAAAGTGACTTCAGTCTAGTCAGGCATTACATCAGTTGAGAATCACAGAGTAAGAGTCCTTTGACTCAGTATTGCACAGCTTAGCAGAGATTATGTAACCTGTTCTTGGTAATGTCACTGTGCTGCTCAATTTTCTCCACTTGTTGATGATGGCTTTCAGTGTTCAGTGGTACATTTAATGTTTTGGATTTTTTTTTTTTTTTTTTAACACCTCACCTGATTGATTTCTTTTGATAGTGAGACCCTGTTCAGGCTTTGTCAGCTTTTTGCAGACCATGGCTTCTGCAGTCAGATAATAAAACATTAACATTAGCCAATGTGAGAGAGAACTTTAGTTGTTTAGAAGTTACTCTGGGTTCCTTTGTGATCTTGCAGACTATTACACATCCTGCTCTTAGAGTGATCTTTGGCTGCATTTACACTGCAGGTCTTGATGCCCAATTCTGATTTGTTGACTACATCAGATTTTTTTAATGACCCGCTTACATCTTCTTTTAAAAGTGACCCATGTCTGATATATGCATTTACACTATACACTTCATGAAACAACCCAAGGTAGACGTCACCGGAAGAAAAATGGGGCAATTTGTAAGGTATGCAGACAAAAATATAATATAAGCTTTTGCTTTCCGCACCATATTTAAAGGTAAGCAAAACACAGCCGCTTAAGGTGACAAAAAAAGAAGGGCCCTTGTTGAAAGTTGGTTGATGTCCACCTGAGTTGACGTCATTCACTTTTTTAATGACGTACGCAAATGCACATATCTGATTCATATCAGATTTATTTCCACATGTGAATGAGGCCTGAAACGGGTCTGAGAATATCGGAATCCATGTGCTTTTTTCCTGCTTACACATTCGTGAGTCATATCCGATCTGTGCCACATGGGAGGAAAAAATTGGAATTGGGTCACTTGAACCATGTAGTATAAATGCGGTCTTTGTTGGTCGACAGCTCCTGAGGATGGTAACACTGGTCTTTAAATTTCTACATTTGTATCTGTCTGACTGTGGACTGGTGGATTCCAAACTCTTTTTAGAAATGGTTTTATAACCTTTTCCAGCCCGATGATTATCAACAACTGTTTCTGAGGTCCTCAAAAATCTCCTTTGTTCATGCCATGATACAGTTCCACAGACATGTGTTATGAAGATCAGACTTTGATAGATCCCTGTTCTTTAAATAAAACAGGGTGCTCACTCACACCTGATTGTCACACCTTTAAATTAACTGCTAATCCTAAAGGTTCACATACTTTTGCCACTCACATATATGTAACATTTAACCATTGTTCCTCAATAAATAAGTGACCAGGTATAATATTTTTGTCTCATTTGTTTAATTGGGTTCTCTTTGTCTACGTTTAGGACTTGTGTGAAAATCTGATTGTTTTAGTCATATTTATGCGGATATGTAGAAAAATCTAAAACAAACGTTCAAGCACCACTGGAAGATTGAACGTGATTGGTTCATTGTGAACACAGCCACATCCCAACTTATAAAAGGGTGTGCACACTTGGGCAACAAGGTTATTGTATCTTTTTTTTGTTATAGCCGTTATTTTTCCTATTTTCTTCTAAACTGATTCTGATTGTTTTTAACTTAATTTTTATGCATTGTAATTTCCCATTGAGAGTAGGAAAAATTCTGCTATGATTTATCTTAAATTTTTATTTTTTCCATCACAAAAACTTTCAACAGGGGTGTGTAGACTTTTTATAGTCAGGTCCATAAGAATTTGGACAATTCTGCCTCTGTACACCACCACAATGGATTCGAAATAAAGCAGTCAAGATGTCATTGAAGATAGACTTTCAGCTTAAATTCAAGGGGTTTAACAAAAATATTGCATTAACTGTTTAGGAATGATAGCCAATTTTTAGTGTCCCTCCATTTTCACAGGCTCAAAAGTAATTGGACAATTAACTGATAAGCAATTTCATGGCCAGATGTGTCCTGTTTCCTCGTTATTTCATGACAAATTAAGGCAATAAAATGTCTGGACTCCAGGCATTGAATTTACATTTGGCAGCTGTTCATAGGAACTCAGGAACTCAACAAAATAGATCAGACATAGCAGAAACATTAGTGGCCAAATCAACAATTTGGTACATTCTAAAAAGAAGGAATGCACTGGCAAGCTCAGCAGCACCAAAAGGCAATGGAAGACAACTAAATTGGATGATCACAGAATACTTTCCTTGTTGAAGAAAATCCCCTTCACCACATCTAGCCAGGTCAAGAACACTCTTGAGGAGGTAGGCATATCATTGTCAAAGTCTACATTCAAGAGACGCCTTCATGAATGTAAATACAGGTGATTTTACCTCAAGATGGAAACCACTGGTAACACTCAAGAACAGAAAGGCCAGGGTTTTTTTTTTTTGTTTGTTTGTTTTTTTTGCTAAAAAACCTCTTTAAAAAAAAAAAAAGCCTGACCAGTCCTGATACAAGATTAATTTGTACTAGAATCACAGGAAGAGAAGAGTATGGAGAAGTAAAGGAAGTGCTCATGATCTAAAGAATACCACATAATCTGTCAAACATGTGGAGGAAGCGTTATGGCATGGGCATGTATGGTTGCCAATGGAACTGCGTCAATGGTTGTTATAGCTGATGTGACTGCTAATAGAAGTAGTAGGATGAATTCTAAAGTGTATAGACCTATACCCTTTGCTCAGATTCCGTCAAATGCTGCCAAAGTAATGGGATGGTGCTTTATAATATAACATATAATTTGTTATTTTGTCCACTTTCTTGTGAACCTGTGAAAACAGAGGTATAAATGGCTATAATTCTAAAATGGTTAATGCAATATTTTTGTTAAACCGTTTGAATTAAAGGTGAAAGTCTACACTTCAATCACATCTTGATATGCATACAGTATATGTTGAAAAACATTAGTCTGGGAAGGATTACAAAACTTCTTCAAAGGCTCCGGGACGCCAAAGAGCCACAATGAGAGCTATTATCTCCAAATAGGAAAAAACGTAGTAGTGCGTAGTGAACCTTCCCAGAAGTGACCAACCTTCCAAAATTCCTCCAAGAGCACAGCAAAGACTCATCCAGGAAGTCACAAAAGAACTAAGGACAAAATCAAAGAAACTACAGGCCTCTCTTGTATGAATAAATTTCACTGTTCATGGCTCCACTATCAGAAAGACAGTAGGCAAAATTGGCATCCATGGAACTATGACAAGGCATGAATTTAGCCAAAACCTTTTGGGAGAATGTTCTGTAGACTGATGAGTCGAAAGTGGAACTGTTTAGAAGACAGGGGTCCTGTTATATCTGGCATAAACCAAACACAGAATTCCACAAAAAGAACATCATACCTACAGTCAAGCAAGGTGGTGGAGGTGTGATGGTGTGGGGATGTTTTGCTGCTTAAGGGCCTGGGAAATGTGCAATAACTGAATGAAACATGAATTCTGCTCTCTACCAGAAAATCTTAAAGGAGAATGTCTGGTCTTCAGTCTGTAAGGTGAAACTCAAGCACACCTGGATTATGCAACAAGAAAGTGATCCAAAGCATAGGATTAAATCCACCTCTGAATGGCTAAAAACAAGCTAAATTAAAGTTTTACGGTTACAGGAAAAACTAGAAACAGGTAAAATCACTTATATAGTCTTCTTCTACGCAAAGGTAAAATCATGATAATGATTAAACAGTTTGGTATAAAATTCAAAGTAACATGTCTGGGTGTACAAAATTAAAATAAAGTTAAAATAAATTAATAATAATAATAATAATAATAATAATAATACATTTTATTCATAGAGCGCTTTTCAAGATACTCAAAGACACTTTACACAAGTTAAAAAAAATAGTCATAAGACAACACAATAAAACCATACAGCATAATCCCAAAGTCAGAAGACAGAACAAAAAACCAGTAGCATACAGCATTAATCAGAGATTGAAAGCAATCCTGAAAAGGTGAGTAATGATTTGAATTTGGCCAGATCGGTGCAATCTCAGATGTGTTTGGGAAGAGAGTTCCAGAGGGAGGGGGCAGCTATGGAAAATGCTCTATCACCCCAGGTCCGGTGCTTAGTTCTGAGTGGTATAGACAGGAATTTGGCATCAGAGGAACGGAGACTATGGGAAGGAGTGTGATATTGGAGCAAATCACTGTTATAAGAGGGGGTCTGATTATAAAGAGCTTTGAGAGTGAAGAGAAGGACTTTACATTGAATCCATTGTGGGACAGGAAGCCGGTGAAGCTTCTGGAGGACAGGGGTGATGAGACACAAGAGACACAAGAGCGAGAATGAGTGAGCAGAGTTGCAGCAGAGTTCTAGATGTCCCTGAGTTAGTGTAGTGCTACACTGCTACACTGCTAGCAGTTGAAGTGTAGCCCATGATGACGTATAATTACGATTATTGTTGATTTGGACAAGCTGCTGTCTATTTGTCAGATATGACCTTAGCCAGGAGAGGGCAATACCAGTTACATTGAAGGAGATTTCCAGACAGGAGAGAAGGATGGTATGGTCGATGGTATCAAAAGTTGCAGCAAGCTCGAGGAGGATGAGGATACTAAGACGACCAGAGTCTGACGAGAGGAGGAGGTTTGTTGGTGACTTATAAATAAAATAAAATAAAAATAAATAGCTGTCCACAAGGCTTAAACAATTAAAGAAATCAAAGGGAAAAGGTATACCATATTTATTTACTTTATCTATTTATTTAATTCTTGCAAAAGTTTACTAATGGTTTGTTGTCAAAAGTTAAATATTTTGCCTTGGGCCATCCTTTTTTGGCCAGGAGTGTGTGTGTGTGTGTGTGTGTGTGTGTGTGGGTGTATGTATGTATTTATGTATGTGTGTGTGTACCCAGCAAACACAAACGCGCTTTCGACGAAGTCAAGCGAACTCCCGCTGTTTAAATGAAAGCTACAATTAGTCGAAAAGAGGCTTGATCATGACGAAAAAATCACTGACGTCGAATATGCGTAGAAAAGAAGCTTGAACAATGTTAACATTCTTGAAACGCTATATTACTTTGAAATTATGTGAAAAAAACTGATTAATGAATTTACTGCTGTGTAATTTCAAAGAAATATATCTAGATGTGATTGTTCATTGTTCACTAAGATTTTATTTCATTTTTTACGGAAATACGAAATCTCTTGCATACAAAATTGCACATACGAAACCAAAACATACGAAGCTAAGCACGCTCATGCGCAGATATTGTTCCTAAACCACGTTGGATTTCATCGTATAGGCTATATCTTGAACTGGTAGTTTGTGCTATATATGAATGGATTGTTAAATAGATTTTACTCTAGACATTTCCATGACGTGTAAAAATGTTGTTTATTTTATATACCTGAATAAAAAAGTCGCAATCCCTTCGTTGCTAATATGTGGTCGAAATCGCGTTTAATAAATACATGTAGGTTAGGAGCTGAGAGTTGCCCCTCCCCCACAGGGAAAACAACATCTTTCCCACTGGAGTTCATTCTCTCTCTCACACAGCTTCATCTGAGTGGAGTTGGAGCAGCAGAGCTGGGCACCAACTCAAAGCAAGTAATGTTTTTTCTCCTTATCTTTACACATAGTTATAAATCTGTTATGTAGTTTAATTAAATTAAATCGTTAAACAGCGCTTCAGCAATACGGTTTAAAGAGAAGACAGTCATTGGTCCTGGTAAAGTCTTATAGGATATGATAATAAATAAATAAATAAATAAATAAATAAACACACACACACACACACAGTATCTCACAACAGTGAGTACACCCCTCACATTTTTGTAAATATTTGATTATATCTTTTAATGTGACAACACTGAAGAAATGACACTTTGCTACAATGTAAAGTAGTGAGTGTACAGCTTGTGTAACAGAATAAATTTGCTGTCCCCTTAAAATAACTCAACACACAGCCATTAATGTCTAAACCGCTGGCAAAAAGTGAGTACACTCCTAAGTAAAAATGTCCAAATTGGGCCTAAAGTGTCAATATTTTGTGTGGACACCATTATTTTCCAGCACTATCTTAACCCTCTTGGGCATGGAGTTCACCAGAGCTTCACAGGTTGCCACTGGAGTCCTCTTCCACTCCTCCATGACGACATCACAGAGCTGGTGGATGTTAGAGACCTTGTGCTCCTCCACCTTCCATTTGAGGATGCCACACAGATGCTCATTAGGGTTTAGGTCTGGAGACATGCTTGGCCAGTCCATCACCTTCACCCTCAGCTTCTTTAGCAAGGCAGTGGTCGTCTTGGAGGTGTGTTTGGGGTCGTTATCATGCGGAAATACTGCCCTGCGGCCCAGGCTTCGAAGGGAGGGGATCATGCTCTGCTTCAGTATGTCACAGTACATGTTGGCATTCATGGTTCCCTCAATTAACTGTAGCTTCCCAGTGCCGGCAGCACTCATGCAGCCCCAGACCATGACACTCCCACCAATATGCTTGACTGTAGGCAAGACACACTTGTCTTTGTACTCCTCACCTGGTTGCTTTCTACACACGCTTGATACCATCTGAACCAAATAAGTTTATCTTGGTCTCATCAGACCACAGGACATGGTTCCAGTAATCCATGTCCTTAGTCTGCTTGTCTTCAGCAAACTGTTTGCAGGCTTTCTTGTGCATCATCTTTAGAAGAGACTTCCTTCTGGGACGACAGCCATGCAGACCAATTTGATGCAGTGTTCGGCGTATGGTCTGAGCAAGGACAGGCTGACCCCCCACCCCTTCAACCTCTCTAGCAATGCTGGCAGCACTTATACATCTATTTCCCAAAGACAACCTCTGGATATGATGCTGAGCACAT
Organism: Ictalurus punctatus; assembly: GCF_001660625.3. Lineage (NCBI taxonomy): Eukaryota > Metazoa > Chordata > Actinopteri > Siluriformes > Ictaluridae > Ictalurus > Ictalurus punctatus. Next base: position 7,836,468 of record NC_030424.2, on the reverse strand, counting down.
GCACTCAACTTCTTTGGTCGACCATGGCAAGGCCTGTTCTGAGTGGAACCTGTCCTGTTAAATCGCAGAATGGTCTTGGCCACCATGCTGCAGCTTAGTGTCTGGGTCTTGGCAATCTTCTTATAGCCTAGGCCATCTTTATGTAGAGCAAAAATTCTTTTTTCAGATCCTCAGAGAGTTCTTTGCCATGAGGTACCATGTTGAACTTCCAGTGACCAGTATGAGGGAGTGTGAGAGCGATGACACCAAATTTAACACACCTGCTCCCCATTCACACCTGAGACCTTGTAACACTAACAAGTCACATGACACCAGGGAGGGAAAATGGCTAATTGGGCCCAATTTGGACATTTTCACTTAGGGGTGTACTCACTTTTGTTGCCAGCGGTTTAGACATTAATGACTCTGTGTTGAGTTATTTTGAGGGGACAGCAAATTTACACTGTTACACAAGCTGTACACTCACTACTTTACATTGTAGCAAAGTGTCATTTCTTCAGTGTTGTCACATGAAAAGATATAATCAAATATTTACAAAAATGTGAGGGGTGAACTCACTTTTGTGAGATACAATATGTATATGTGTGTGCGTGTGTGTGTGTGTGTATGTGTGTGTGTGTGTGTGTATGTGTATATATATATATATATATATATATATATATATACACACACACACACACACACACACACACACACACACACACAGACAGAGGTAGACCAATCACAACAGACTGGGACATCTGACCAAATCAGAACAGAGTATGCTCTCTGAAAGAATGAGTTTAGAGTGAATCCTTTAGAACGGATCATTTAACAACTCGTTTTTGACACTGGGAAAAGAAGGTAATGCTGCAATTTAAATTATGAGCACATTTAAAGTGTTATTTAGATGCATGTAAATCAATAGTACGAGACCTTTAAAACAAAATTAGGCACGTTTCAAAACCATAATAGGTGTGCTTTAATAAAATAAAATAAAAAACCGGCTTAGTGCAAAGTCAAGAATAGAAAATAAGTGCAGTTCATACATATTTATATTATTAGTTATTAGTAGCTCATAATACATTAGTACTTTATTATTTAATTCTACTTTTAGCACGTACATATACTCACCGAACACTTTATTAGGAACACTATACTAATACTGGGTAGTGCCTCCCTTTGTCCTCAAAACAGCCTCAATTCTTCATGGCATGGATTCTACAAGATGTTGAAAACATTCCTTTGAGATTCTCGTCCATGTTGACATGATTGCATAACGCAATTTATGCAGATTTTCAGGTGGACTTTCATGCTGCAAATCTCCCATTCTACCACATCCCAAAGTTGTTCAATTGGATTCATATATCGATGACTGGGAAAGCCACTGAAGAACACTGAACTCATTGTCATGTTCATGAAACCAGTTTGAGATGACTTTTGCTTTATGACATGGTACATTATCATGTAGGAATTAACCATTAGAATTTATTCACTGTAAATTGTGGCCATGAAGGGATGCACATTGTCAACAACAATACTCAAATACATTCAAGCGATGATTGATTGGTATTAATGGTCCCAAAATGTGCCAAGAAAACATTCCCCACACCATTATACCACCTCCACCAGCCTGGACTGTTGACACAAGGCAGGTTGGGTTGGATTCCTTCTGTTGGTGCCAAATTCTGAGTCTACCATCTGTGTACCTCAGCAGAAATTCAGAAATTCATCAGACAAGACTTTATTTTTCCTGTCTTCAGTTGTTGAGTTTTGGTGAGCCTGTGCCCACTGCACCCTCAGCTTTCTGTTGTTGGCTGACAGAAGTGGAACCCAATGTGGTCTTCTGCTGTTGTAGCCCATCAGCCTGAAGGTTCAACATGTTGTGCTTTTATGCTCGCCACAATTGTACAGAGTGGTTATTTTAGTCATTATAGCCTTTCTGTCAACTTGGAACCATTCTGGCCATTCTGTGTTGACCTCAAAAATCCATTTCTGTCTGCAGAACTGCCGATCACTGGATGATTTTACTTTATTTCACCATTCTGAGTATACTGTAGAAACTACTGTGTGTGAAACCTGCAGGAGATTAGCAGTTATAGATTAATACTCAGACCAGCCCACCTGGCAGCTACAATCATGCCATGGTCAAAATCATTGAGATCACAGTTTTTCCCCCGATTCTGATGGTTGATGTGAACATTACCCAAAGCTGCTGGCCCAAATCTGCATGATTTTATGCACTGAACTGCTACTACATTATTGGTTGATTAGATAATTGCCCTAGATAATTGCATGAATGACTAGGTGTACTGGTGTTCCTAATAAAGTGCTCTGTGAGTGTATATTTTTACTGTAGGAGCTACAGAAACTGGACTGTTACAATCAGGTACACTTTTTATGCATTTGTTGTGACTTTCAGTCATGTAGGCCAATTTTTGAAACATTTGAAAACTTTAACATTTAAATCCATCAATGTGGCATACTCTGAAATTAAAATGGGAGGATTTCTTTTGATAGAAAATACATTATTTACCCATGCAAATGAAGCTAATGTTACCCTTTTAAGAGCCGAAATGTGCCCCATACATGAATTTAATAAATACATTAAAAGGTTGTTTTTGCTTTGACACAATAGAACATTTGATGAAAAAAGTAGGCAAAACTTTGTACATCATATTAAAAATTATAGTGCAAAAAATTATTTTAAACACACTTTCCAAAAACATATAACTTTCACTTTAATAAAAAGTATAAAGTATTTAGTATAAAGCTGGAGTTAATATTTTGTAATAACTTTCACAACTCACTGTTTGTACTAATAGTGAAGTGACAATTTGAAGTTGAGCCCTGAACAATTTAACTATTTGTTTATCTTGCCCTTATGGAAACAGAACCAGTAACTAGTTCAGAATTAATCACATGGATTTTGACAAAAGTATTATTATCCTTAGTATTATCCTTTACGTCCGAACCATGTGTGGAAAATAAGTTTCATTGTCGGATATTGTGTAGTTTCTATCTGTTTTTTCTTCCAGCAAGAGAGGATGCAATATTTACTGAAAATTATATTTGAGTGTCATATCATCGTCACCGGGGCGCACGGTGGCTTAGTGGTTAGCTCGTTCGCCTCACAGGTCCGGGGTTCGATTCCCACCGGGGCCATATGTGTGCGGAGTTTGCATGTTCTCCCCATGCTGCGGGGGTTTCCTCCGGGTGCTCCGGTTTCCTCCCCCAGTCCAAAGACATGTATGGTAGGCTGATTGTCTAAAGTGTCCGTAGTGTATGAATGGATGTGTGAGTGTGTATGTGATTTTGCCCTGCGATGGACTGGCACCCTGTCCAGGGTGTACCCCGCCTTGTGCCCGATACTTCCTGGGATAGGCTCCAGGTTCCCCCGTGACCCTGAGAAGGAGTAAGCGGTTGAAGATGGATGGATGGATCATCGTCACCATGGACTGGTAGGCTAATTATAGCTAGGTTAGCGTTTCTTAATAAGTATTTCTCTTTTTAAGTATGATAATAACTGTATGCAGATCTCTTGCATGCATACCGGATGTAGCTTGCTACTCTTTTGGCCGGAGTTGAGTGACTGGCTGAGCGACAGGATGTAAAAAGAAGGATGGGATCATATCAATGCGCCTATCAATGCGTTAATGTTAAATGTAGTTGGGTTGCAAGGTTTGTGAGCTTGTACATTTAGTAGCAAATTGGGCCTGAGGGTTAAATATACCATTGTAAAGAACAGTTCCCGTTTTAAAAACGGTCTGCCCCTGACAAATTGAAACTTTTTGCTAGTACGCTATACTAGTAGTATCTCTTGCTGGTACGGCGTACATGACTGTACCGGCTTACTTTCACCTTTGCTTCTAGGTATATCAGAAATTAACAGAAGCAAGCAATTGAAATTCGGCCAAAGCAACAAAGTGTACTGGTTTCTGCTTCAACTGTTTTTCCTAAAAAATTAGACTTACTCTCCAGTACAACAACATATACATGTGCTGATGCAAGACAGGTGCCTGTTACTGAAATCCTGATCATAACTGAAAGGGGAAATAGAAAACAATGATTTTAGATGAATGCAAAGAAACTTCCACATGGCAAATCACCAAGGCTTGTTTTTTGGTCCTGTACTGTAATAAATACTTATAAGGACAACTACTTATGAAAACAAATGCTATTCACCACATACATTATGTATAGTACACATAATACATTTTGTAAAACATAATGAAAGTAAGTGACATCTAAAACAGCAGACATTAAAACACATTGGGTGAGAGCTTGGTGGAAAAACCATTAAATGTTCATGAAAATAAATTAAGCATAAAAAAACAAAAAAGAGGCCATTCATTACCATGAAATCTTTTTATTGATCAGAGATTTAAAATATCATATTATTGGGGAATTCTTCCTATCAAATGTGGCATTAATCAAATTCAAGAAAAAAACTTATTATTTGTGGGAGGTACTGTGTTTAGTGTGTTGTGACAGTGATTACATGTTGTGCTTTTTCATAGTATTTAAAAATGTGAAATCCTCTGGACAGGAGGTCCTATCCAATATATTTGAATATAAATCTCAAATTTTACATTGTTATATTCATAATATGGTACTATAATTTCATATAATATTTTATTGAATAATACAAGAATAAAGAGGGACTTGTACATTTTAAAAACAAAGAAAAATGTTGCCTGAACAACATGTTGAGGGAGGGAGGAAAATCAAAACTTCCCCAGAAACAAAACTTATGAACAATACATTTCCAAAAACCAGCTAGTTAAGATAACAGATGGCCTTAGGTAGTTCAGAGAATTTTTTTAAACAGTTTGTGTAAAATCAGCAGGATAATAAAATATCATTTGTAAGAATCCAAGTTGATGGACCCAGCTCATTAAGATGTTTAGATAAAACACATATCAGCCTTTGTATCATTCAGTCCTTAAAAAAATCTTCAACAGCACAAGCCTCTCATTGAAGTGAAGAAGGATTTCACAGTGACCCTCCTAGCTGTATTTCTTTTTACCTAGAACACAGATCTGGCTCTGGATTTCATACTTGATTGTGTAAGGTCCATTGTGTAAGGTCTTTGTCCTCCAATAATTCTATCATGGATCTCAATTTCTCCACCTCAGTAAGATTTAGAGCATGACAGATTGTAAGCCTTAAAGCAATGGCTGTCAAAGAAAAGAATGACCATATGATGTGAATAACAAGCTATGATGGGACAGGATGTGGTACTGGGGTAAGCCATTTGTCATGCTCACTTCTTACAGTTTTGCACTTTGTCTTATTTTTATAAAGTATGACGAAGATCAATCGCTCAGCAGGTATTTAAACAGAATGATGTTACACGAAGTTCTGAAGGCACTTGATTCCATTGCAGGCACCAGCAGTCAAGGAGCCTCATGAAAGGTCTTGGAAAAAGACAGCTTTCCTACTGTACCTCAAGAAAACAACTGCTGTTGCAGACTGGCACAGCTTCAGACTGGCACAGTTTGTAATTCAGTAGGCAGAGGGCAGCCTGTGTTTATGGAGCCATACTAAAATAAAAAAGTCAACTCAGTGATGCTCGGAGAAAGGGTGTTATATTGGACAAATACCTAATATGAGTGATGACACCCATACAACAAATATAGTAAAGAAACAAATGGAGTAAAAATAACAAACAACAGGAAAAGTTAAACTTCAGAGATTGTATCTGGTTTTGCAATGGTATTAGTCCATGTCCTAGCCAATGCTCAGAATAGCCAGTTTTAGGGGGGGAAAACAAAACAAAACAAAACACCAAGAGATAAGCCCAACTCAGCCCAATCTTCTTTTTTAAAAGACTACAGATTTCAGGCACGACAATTTAGTTAAACATGTGGGGGAAACATAATTTAAAACATGTTCCTCTGAATTGACTGAATTCCTATTGAATTGACTATTTATAATAAAACATTAAATAATAAGAAAATGATTATTTACAAATAAATTATAACTTCTATCACTGATTTTGTTATCACTATTAAGTAGGGGCTTTATCTCATCCATGAGTTTCGTATATTGGCAAGAAGTGGCTTTTAAAATAAACACAGTAAGAGACACTTAAAGTAAAATCTTCAAGAAAATATTGTGTCTTTGTGCTTTGAGAAAATTCTCACATGCAGTCTCTCAATTAATTGTCGTTAAAAAATCCAGGCACAGCAATTCACACCTTAAGAACTACAGCAAATGTAATAGGCTTTTGAATCCTGACCCTGCATGGTCTTCTGTAATTGGCTCATCAGTTGTTACTTAATCATTGACACCTCCTGGGATGTACATTTTGTGTTGTGATTTCTCTTACAGACTGGATTGATCTTTGGTATTTTCCAGACAGTACTTGTCTGTCAAAATTCCCAAAATGCAAGAATCTGAATGGATCTTTCTAAAACATGGTCACCTCCATTGGCCAACCAAGACCAAGAGCAGAGTAATACACAACTTCCATATATGCTTTGC
>NC_030424.2:7730000-7825000 GCF_001660625.3 Ictalurus punctatus | reverse complement strand
TTGTAGAAGCCTAAAATAAGCTTTCAGTGATGGAGCTTTTTGGTCAAGGACTATTTGAATTAGTAATGTGGCTGTAAATATTAAACATTGAAATTTTCATATGAATAAGCAAACACACAAATGAAGGGCTGGTATTCACTCTGAGAAGGTAAATACACTGCCCATGTGCATGAAATGAGATTAATACTACAATCTTATTTACAATACATCTATATCTGTTTATTTATCATTTTCAAAATACTACATCTTACCTATATGTTTCCCATACATATGGTAGTACAAGCTAAAGCAGTAGGTTGGATTATTGGCCACATTCCCATAGGATTTTTTTGGAACAACGCTGAACAGTGGGGTCAACAATTGTGCTTTATCTCCTTCCTGACGAGGGCGTGATGTTTCAATGTACATGTAATAACCTGGGGCAGAGAATGCAAAAGCACATTAGAGAAGGATTGTTCATTCATTAAATAGCTGATTCTGTTATATTACAAGAGCACACAATACCAGTTCTCTTCAATTTAAAGATATACAATGGAAAATGCACTACATTTTGAACTGACAGTGGTGTTGACATGTTTCTATGCTGAATGATGCAGTCCTGCCAAAGTGCAAAGCAGGCCAAAATATAGTCAGACCCCACAAACATTTCTGTATTATATTTTCATTTTACAAGGAATGTTTACATGTTGGAAAGAAACAGATGGACAAATTGCACAAGTTCAACTTGTTTCCTATATGAACTGTATTTTTTTCTCTAAAGAATCTCATCTAAGTTTTATAGTCTCATAGTTGTGGCCTGCTGCAAAGCTTTATTTCTCCTCCATCATGTACAAATGGCTTTCATATTATCGTAAAACTCTGAAGTTAGAGAGCACTGCCAAACTGCCCCTGTTGGGCCTTAGCAAGGCCCTTTATCCTCACTGTTCCAGTTCTTGGAGGAAATCCTCAGAGCAGAACAGCTTCAACTCTGGGATGGTGAGTTTCCGGACATGAACTGCTTGTTTCAGTTCCTTCCACAGTATTTCTGTTGAATTAAGGTCAGGACTTTGACTTGGCCATTCCAAAACATTAACGTTATTCTTCTTTAACTTTCTTGCTGCATGAGCCACTTTCTGTTGAGATTCAGCTCATGGACAGATCGGACATTTTCCTTTAGAATTCGCTGGGATAATTCAGAATGAATTGTTCCATCAATGATAGCAAGTTGTCCACACTCAGATGCAGCAAAACAGGTCCAACCCATGATACCACCACAAGCATATTTCACAGATGGGATAAGGTTCTTATGCTGGAATGCAGTGTTTTCCTTTCACCAAAGATAATGCTTAATGCTTAAACCAAAAAGTTATATTTTGGTCTCATCCATCCACAAACCTTTTTCCAATAGCCTTCAGGCTTGTCCATGTGATCTTTAGCAAACTGCAGACAGGAAGCAATGTTCTTTTTGGAGAGCATTGGTTTTCTTCTTGCAACACTGCCATGGACAACATTGTTGTTCAGTGTTCTCCTGATGGTGGACTTGTGAACATTAACATTAGCCAATATGAGAGAGACCTTTAGTTGCTTAAAAGTTACCTTTTGTTCCTTTGTGACCTCATGGACTATTACATGTATTGCTTTGGGAGTGATCTGGTCACTGGTCAACCACTCCTGGGAAGGTTAACAATTGTCTTGAATTTCCTCCAATGGTACCCAATCTGTCTGACTGTGGATTGGTGGAGTCCAAACTTTTTAGAGATGGTTTTCTAACTTTTTCCAGCCTGATAAGCATCAACAACTCTTTTTCTGAGGTCCTCAGAAATCTCCTTTGTTCATGCCATGATTCACTTACACAGCCATGTGTTGTGAATATCGGACTTTGATAGATCCGTGTTCGTTAAATAAAACAGGGCACTCACTCACACCCAATTGTCACCCCATTAATTGAAAACACCAGACTCTAATTTCACCTTCAAATTAATAGCTAATCCTAGAGGTTAACATACTTTTGCCACTCACAGATATGTAACATTGGATAATTTTCCTCTATAAATAAATGACCAAGTATAATATTTTTGTTTCGTTTGTTTAATTGAGTTCTCTTGATCTGCTTTTAGGACATGTGTGACAAAACATCACACATGTGTGACATGTGTGATGATGTTTTAGGTCATATTTATGCAGACATATAGAAACGTCTAAAGGGTTCACAAATTTTCAAGCACCACTGTATATGTAACAAATAAAAGATTTCCTCCTCCTCCTCCTCTTCTGCTTCTTTTTCTTCTTTAGGTCATTTACAACAGCCACTGACTATACAAAATACATCAAGGTAAAATCTGGTCATATTCTGTGGCAAACTGAATAACCAATGAATGGGGTTCACTTTTGATTTATTTGGGTGTCTAATTCACTACTGTTCAAAACTGTTACTATTGAATCAGCCAGTGTTTGAAAGTGCAATGTTTGAAGGTCCAAATGTTTGTACCAATTTAAATTCCACAATATTCTACTTCTGTTTGAATCAGCTTTGTTAGAAGTACACCCTTCCTACTTCTATAATCATTTTGATAATAATTAGCAGCTAGGTGTTACTAATGAAATGCACAAGCCATTACCTCAAAGAAATGAGGTAAAAAAAAAAAAAAAAAACTCTGTTCATCAATCTAGGAAGGGTTATAAGGCCATCTCCAAATAATTTTAAATTCACCATTCTACAATGAGAAGGAATGTTTATAAATGGAGAGCTTTCAAGATGTTTACCAATCTTCCCAGGAGTGAGCATCCATGCAAATTCAGTCCAAGTTCAGACCACTTAATGCTCAGAGATATAAAGAAAAGCTCAAGAGATACATCATGGCCTCTGTAAGCACATTAAATATTTGACAGTGCAATCAGAAAAACACTGAACATGTAAGGCTTTCATGGAAGGCTGGATAGGAAAAAGCCCCTTCTTTTCAAAAAGAATATGACAGCACAACTCAGGTTTGAACAAACTGAACAAACCACAAAAGTTCTGGAACAATATCCTTTGGACTGATGAAACCAAGGTGGAAATGTTTGGCCATCATGCACAGTGCCATGTTTGGAGAAAACCAAACACAACATCACAAAGATCTCCACAAACACCTCAATTCAATTATCATAGAGGGGGGTGGCTTGGGCTTGTTTTGCAGTCACATGACCTGTGAACCTTGCAGCCATTGAGACAACAATGAACTCATTTATACCAGAATATTCTTGAGACCATATTCGTGAGGCCATCTGTTCAGCAGTATAGCTAGGCAAAAATTGGGTCATGCAACAGGACAATGATCCCAAAACACACCAGCAAACTGACATCTGAATCACTAAAGAAGAAAAAACAAAGATCCAGGTGTTGGAAAGGCCAAGTCAAAGTCCAGACCTGCTGTGGTCTGATCTTAAGTGCATAAACGAATGCCCTCAAACATTAATGCACTGAAGCAATGCTGTTAAGAAGAGTGGGCCAAAATTTCTCCTAAATGATCTGAGAGATTAATAAACCCCTATTGAAAATGTTTACTTAAAATTATTAAACCACTAAAAGTAGTTCTATATGTTACTGAGTTATAGGATGTACTTAATTTTTCCACATGGTTTCTGAATGTTGGTTGACCTTTTTGGAAAAAAATGACTACATTTGAAATTGTAAATAAATAAAAACGGAATTGAAGGAAGGTGTACTTTACTTTTCCCATGATTTTGTGTGTGTGAGTGAGTGAGTGTGAAAATTATCTCAGTATTATGGGTGTGCAACAATTATCTCAATACTCTGATACCTTGCTTTGAACCACTACGGTCACTGCTGGGTCCAGTATTGGGAGTATACTTTGTGTCCCTGATGGCAGCACTATGTCTTGTCCAATCAAATTCATCTGTCTTGTCTTGGGTGAACATGCATATAGCTTCTTCTTCAAAACCACAGTGGAATTTACCTATGGAGGGATCAAATATTTCACAATTCATGAGTTACCATTTACAAAGAAAAGTAATATTTCTTAAATAAGTACCATATTCATGCTAGATCCATAGACTGCAACACTTATAAGTGTATCTCTAAAGCAGGGGTGTCTACCTTTTTTCAAAGGGGGCCCAGATTAAACCATTTCAAAATACAGCATGGCCATTCAAAGAATGACAATTCTTTGCCAAAGTATTATTCATAAATTCAAAATATTAAATATTGAAAACGTGAAAAATGTCTAGCATGTATAACAATAATAATTTTAAAAATAAAATCTACTGAATTTAATTTCAGGGGAATAACCTCAATAGGGAATCAAGTGACAATGATATTCATACATTTGTGTTTCTTTTTGAAACAAATGACATTGATGACTTTAGATAAGCAGTCTTTCACAAATTCACCCTCAGAGATACAACTTCCATGCTTAGTATTGCCACCATCTAGCTCGAATAACGTTCTCCTGCACCCCTCTTGCTCTGATAAAAATTTGCTTCTGCTAGGGTAAATTCTGTCATCCTCTGAATATTTACTGTAATGCATGTGCTTTGTCTATTGATGTCTCTTGATATTAAATTCCTTAATTACAATTATTTCTTGACATATGAGGCACACATATGCTATTTCTCCTGATGAAAAACTACTCAGATTTCCAGCTCTCTTGAAATCACTGTTCTCAATGTTAACTTTCAGCTTTCTGTATGCAGCAATGACTAAATATCATGCAATTTAAGTTTACAGTCCACTGTCGGGTAAAAGGAAAAATGTATGTAAAATGCTATGTATTGGCTGGTGGGCCATCTATCATAAGAAAAACCACAGGCCAATTAAAATCAGTCTGTGGGTCAAAGTTGGCCTGGTGGCCAGATTTTGGACACCCCTGCTCTAAACGGTATCTCTAAACTAGGTTATGGACACTGCAGACCGATTCAAAAGATACTTACTCCAATGAGGGTTTACAGGAGCTGTAAATCAGAAGAGAAACAGATGTTAAAAAACATGGTCATATCTCCATGTGGGTCAATAGCTTATTATTACTCTATAATAAAAAAACAGGGAGGACTTCTGGGAGAATATTGTTTGTATCTGGAGTGTAATTTGAGAGTTTTGAGCGATTTGAATTTAATTTGAAAGGGAAAATGGGCAAGAGTGGTAAAGAGAGCGCAATTGCATGAGTGAGACAGAGAAAAGGGGTGAAGGAGACCAGCTAGTTGGTTAGTGGTTAGTGATGGGTTGTGACATCCTCAAGAGAACTTATCAGCCTCATATCTCTTTCAGTTAAATTCAAAAGCAGCCTATCTGAGCAAGGAAGAATGCTACACACTTCTTTGCATGGACTTTAACCAACCATGATCAGAATGTGAAAATTTTTGAGCCAGACAGAAAATGTGGTGGAACATGGATGGCTCTACAAATCAGTCCTGTGCATTGAAATAATACACTGTTAAAACACAGAGCTGAGAACTAAACCTAACTTCCAGCCGCAGTATCTGGGAAGTGCAGAGTAGTTCTCGGACTGTCTGCATCCAAGATTTTTGATCATTTTTAATTTAATGGGTCAATGAATTATTGTTTTTTTTTTCTCTAGAAGTAAGAACAGTTGCATGCTGTGACCAGTCTCCCATGATGTGAAAATGACACTTGGCACCCTTTTAGTCAATACTTTGTGCTACCTCCCTTTGCAAAGATAACATTTCTGAGACTTATCCTATAATGCCTGATGAGGTTGGAGAATACATGGCAAAGTATCTGAGACCATTCCTCCTTCAAATTTCGAGGTCCATGCTCTTCAGTTCACCTCACAGATTTTCTATGGGTTTCAAGTCAGGGGACTGCGATGTATGTTTTGGATCATTGTCCTGCTGGAAGATCTAACCCTGGCGCATTTTAAGCTTTCTGGCAGAGGCAGTTGGATTTTCGTTTAATATTTGTTGATATGTGATAGTCTATGATGCCATGTATCCTAACAAAATGTCCAGGTCCTCTGGCAGAAAAACAGCCCCAAAACATACCATATTTAACTGTGGGCGTGAGGTACATTTCCGTATGGCTACCTCTCTGTGTGCGCCAAAACCACCTCTGGTGTTTATTGCCAAAAAGCTCTATTTTGGTTTCATCTGACCATAGAACCCGATCCCATTTGAAGTTCCAGTAGTGTCTGTCAAACTGAAGATGCTTGAGATTGTTTTTGGATGAGAGCAGAGGCATTTTTCTTGAAACCCTTTCAAACAACTTGTGTTGGTGTAGGTGATTTCGGATTGTAGTTTTGGGGACTTTCTAGCCCCAACTAACTTCTGTAATTCTCCAGCTGTGATCCTTGGAGTTTTTTTGTTCACTTGAACCATCCTCTTCACAATGTGTTAACATTTCCAGTTAACTGGAGTAATTATTGCCCTGATGGTGGAAATGAGCCTTTTCAATTCTTGTGCTATTTTCATATAGCCACTTCCCATTTTGTGAAGCTCAACAACCTTTTGCTGCACATCACAGGTATATGCCTTGATCTTACCCATTGTTATGAATGACTAAGGGAATTTGGCCTATGTGTTACCTCATATTTATACCCCTGTGAAAGTCATGGTTGAACAATGTCCTGTTCCTAGGCACCCAGGTATACAGTTTTTAAAAAAAAAAAATATCTGTGTGAATATACTACAAATATATTTTTCTCATACGAATTCATAGGGGTGCCAATAATTGTGGCACACCTATATTGAACTTTTTTTTTTTTATAAACCATTGTGTTTGCAGTTGTTTGATATCCATGAGAGGAGAGTATTTTGGTGAATTTTATTTAAAAAAAAGATAAAAAAAATTAAACAATAAAGCTAGTATTAGTGGAGGGCACTGTATACAAACACGCAGACCACTGCTGCGAGTCTTACCAGACAGTGCTGCTATCCTGTTTGCACAATGTGTGGTTAGCTTGGCTAGCTGAATGGCTGCATCCAAAATGCTGTTGTTGAGCCATGTTTCCATAAAAAACAAAAACACAGCAGTCCCTGACTTCATGCTGGGTAGTTAGCTGTAGTCTGAGTAAGTCCAGTTTATTGTCAAGAGAGTGAACATTGGAGAGGAGAATGGATGGTAGAGCCATGTGGCTAGGGTTAGCCTTTAGCCTTGCATAGATGGCGGCTCACTTACTGCACTTCCGCTGTTTCACAGACTGTTTCTGGCACCCTCTCTCCTGTCCAGTGGCATCAGGCAATGCCGTGTAGTAGCCCGAGGTTACGTAGCTCTTAAAGCAGTACATCGATTATTCCTCCTGAACTTTGTTCTCCAATGTCCAGCAAACGTTGGCGATGATAGACATGTTCACCAATCCTTCTGATGTACATCTCAATAAAAAGTTTTCTAATTGGTGTAGGCTACACCTAACATGCACCATATTTGTGGACCTGAAGTGGCTGCTGCATGCTTCTGCCCCACCATCTTTGGAGTTAACAACAATTAACTGTTGATATGTGGACATTGATAAACACAAATGCCAATCGGAGGTAACCTGGCATTATGTTACTCTGAAGTCAAATGTGACTTCTATTCTTCTGAGTATGGACAATTTTCTGAAGAAATCATACAGCAGAGAACATCACAAACACCATGAGTAGTCTTGTTTCTGACTGGGGTTTTCTTGGCAGAGACTTGACAAAGTGTTGTCACAGACAATGCAAACAACATGATTGCAAGCATACAGAAGCTGAGTTTATGCTATGTGACATGTTTTGCACATACAATAAACTACGTCATTAAAAAAGCTCCAGAAGAAATGCAAGCCCATCAGCCCATCCAACTGCAACATCCTTAATCAGAATACACATATAACTGAAACAAGGTATAAATGTGTAGAGAGTTTTTCTATGCTGGTACTGGCAACACTGCAGGACCCAATATTTAAAGTCCTTGGGTTTGGAAATCCAGAGAATGTAACTGAGGCAGAATAACATCTGACTCCTGAATATGCATCAGTGAGATCATCATCTGGCCAGCCTGGGTTTACATCAATAAACCATCCACATCCCAAGCCACAACTGAAACACCTCTGCATTCAGACAGCTTGTGGGACATACACGATAGTAGAATCAGTAACACCCAGAAGATTCAAAGTGCCACTGCTGATGCCACAGCGGAACTAAGAAAGTACCTCACAGATGACCCCTTTGACTACTAGAGAAAACGTTGGGGTTACACACGTAACCCTGTTCCCTGAGAAGGGAACGAGACGTTGCATTTAGCATAACAGTATGGGAAGCGCCTTGCGCACATGACCGGTATCTGAAGCTTGTGTAAAATCATGCCTCTATTTATAGGCCTGCCATGATCAGGTGACGTGGCAATTAAGCGCGCAATGGCACCTGTGAACCACACCGCCAGCCTCTATTATCTGAAGTGAAGATGCAATTCACAGGCCTGCCCTGGTATGACAGAGCTATGCAACCTCTCGTTCCCTTCTCAGGGAACAGGGTTACATGCATAACCCCGACGTTCCCTTTCAAAGGGAACTTCGACGTTGCATTTAGCATAACAGTATGGGAACGGGAATACCCACTCCATCATACCAAGGGTATGGCCTGTTCAAAAAGACGCAAGCCTGAGGGTCACTGCAAGACACTCGAGCCCGGGGTGGAATGAATATCCAGACTATAATAATGAATGAATGTGTGTGGCGTAAACCATCCTGCAGCAGCACACACATCCTGCAAGGGTACCCCTTTGGACAAAGCCTTCGAAGAGGCGACCGCCCTAGTGGAATGAGCAAGATGGCATGGCGTGGCAAGACCGCGTGCTGCATAAGCCATAGAGATTACTTCCACTATCCAATTAGAGATGCGCTGCTTTGACACAGCATCACCTTTACCGTCGCCACCAAAGCAGACCAGCAGTTGCTTGCTCCGACTTATGCCACTGGCCGGAGCGGTGGATGTAAGTACAGAGAGCCCTTACTGGACGCAGCAGGTGCATCCTCTCTTGTTCCAGTGTGAGGAACAGAGGAGGGCAGAAAGCCTGCAACACCACAGGTTGGGCAGCCAACGTAAGCACTTGAGGACTATAATCCGGCCTAGGATACAGGAAGGCCTTGGCTAATCCAGGGGTAAAGTCAAGGCAGGAAGGGGCAACAGAGAGAGCTTGTAGACCTCCCACTCGCTTAAGAGATGTCAGGGCCAGTAGAAGAGCTACCTTTAGAGTCAGAAGCTTCTCAGAGGCTGATTCTAAGGGCTCAAATGGGGCCCTTGACAGACCTTCCAAGACCACAGAAAGGTCCCGGGAAGGTATGCGCGGCCTGCAGATGGGCCTCAGCCATCTGACACTATGCATGAACCTCAAAGTTAGAGGATGTTGCCCCACAGAGGCTCCATCAAAGTTAGAGGATGTCTGCCCCTACATTCTGACTGCCCGGAATGTACATTGCGCTCACTGACAAGGACTTTCCCTCTGCCCAGAGAAGGATTAGTTGCGCCTGCCTGAACAGGGGGTGTGAACGTAACCCTCCCTGGTGGTTGATATATGAGACCACCGCTGTGTTGTCAGACACAACTAGCACATGGTGACCTCTCAACTGAGGAAGAAAGAATTTCAGTGCTAGGAATATGAGCTATAAACTGGACCCGGTAAGCCTTTTCTATGGTAGACAGAACCCATGGATATACATTTGGCAGTAGTTTCCACGCTGCCTGATGGTCTTTTAGTGATGTTAACTATTCCACATTCTATTGGAGGAAAGCATCAGATTTTCATTGCCCTGTGACAGCTCGCTGACCAGAGAACACTGAAAACTTGGGGACCGCCTTGGCTAGGGGAGGCCCTACAGTAGCACTGGGGGCTACCTGCCCAAACAACCTCATGTCCCCTGATGCGTCCCTCCACGGTCCCTCAGGACCGCTCTTCTATGCCTGCTTGGCCTTTATGACCATTCTCAGATCAGGCCTAGTAGCAGACCGTGACTGTGGCCGCCTGGTTCCCCTGGCTGTCTGCAGGGATTGGTAGGCTGCCATACTTGCCTTCTGGGTCTCCCTTGCACTAGTGCTGGCCCCGGCTCCACTCGTGGATGCCCGGGTGAGCTCGAGACAACTGGCTTTTTTTTAAATGCTGCCATATGTCGAGCTCGCTCAGCAGGTCTGCTTGGTAGGCCTGCCACCCTGTCATTATCCGCAGTGACCCACAAGCAAGACTACTACTACATAGGCTTGCCCACCAATGCCACAGTGGCCTTACACGGTGGTTTGGATGGCAAAGCCAGCCCCCCTAATTACGTGCCGTTGATGGAGAGAGGTATCTCACAAGCGCCTCCTCCACGTTCAGCATAGCTAAATATCCATGCCGTTCATTCCCCACAATGGCCGAATAATCCAACATTGTGGGTTTATAAATATGCATGGTTTTCCCCCAGAAGCCTGATATTTTGTCATGCAATTCTTGAAGAAAGGGGAGTTTCTACAGTGTGAGGGATTTACTTTCTCTGGGGAGAAAAAGGCTCATCCAGCCTTAGTAATCACTTCAAGCAGCTCTTTATATGCTGCTCTCAGTTTTTAGCACATCCTTCTGGCTCCTTGGAGTCAGAGAGTAATTATTACTATTACTATTATGCGAGCTCCAAAATCCAGCGGAGAGCCAAACCTGGAAGACAGAGCAAGAGATAAAGCAGCGCTCATCTCCGGCTCCTCTTCTGGATCCATAAGAGATCCCACGAACCTGAGACGGCTAACCTGAGTCTCGAATCGCGAGCCGAGCTGCTTAATGTAGGCGTTACCATGCGCAGCCTCTCAAGGCTGCCATCGCATGCTACACTCCTAAACACTTCACCCAGAAAGTGTGCACTATTCCCATGATGAAACGGAAGCAAGGCGTAAACACCCTTCCTGAATTCTTTCTCGCTCATTATTTCCATCTCTTTTTTTTTCTTTTTTCTAAAAAAGGGATAGAAAATTGTAGAGATTTTGAGAAAATATTGAGTAGAAATGAAGCGTTTCAGTGAGACATGCAGTCTCACTGAAGGTAATAAGGCTGGCGGCATGGTTCACAGGTGCCATACATATATATATATATATATATATATATATATATATATATATATATATATATATATATATATATATATATATATCATGCGACGCACTTAATTGCCACTTCACCTGATCATGGCAGGCCTATAAGTAGATTTTACACAAGCTTCAGGTACCGGTCACGCGCGCAAGGTGCTTCCCATACTGTTATGCTAAACGCAACGTTGAAGTTCCCTTTGAAAGGGAACATTTTAGTCTATACCCACATCGTTATACATTGGCATGTAAATACCTGGCACTAGCTGCCACTTCTATACATTGTGAGCATGTTTTTTCAAAAGCTGGGGATGTCTTAAGTGTCTTTAGGAACACACTAAAGACCTGTACTGAAGAACAAATAATTTTCTTAAATAAAAACCTTTAACTAAATATCTATTTGTTTCTGTATTTTATAACTATGCATGTATGTTTATGCAAACATACCCAGGTATACAAAACTTATCTTCTCAGTTTTTGGTTTACAAGTACAAACACTGTACATTGTAGAATAATAATTGCATAAACTAATATGCAATCAAACCCTTTAAAAACTATATACATATAGTGTCATATAAATATAGGCCAATAGCAAAGCAGGATTATCTGCATATATGGGATTGGGCAAGTGCCCTTGCGCACCAGCCAATGGGGGGCACCAAATGATTAAGATAACAATTAGACCTTTACAATATTTGTCATATTTTCTATATATATTATTTACTAGAAGAGATGCAAACATCAAAGTTCAGCGTTAATGCAGTGCGATGGCACAATGATGCAGTGCCACTGGCACCAATCTATCATATCAGACAAATTCAAAATGGATAGGCCTCAGCTAAGTGGTTGTGCAAACACAAACAAACAAACAAACAAACAAAAAGATAAACTACCATGGCACATAGGCACCATTCACAATGTACCTGTAATTGCAAGTTTTTTCTTCGGATTTAATTAACAACTTTGCATGCACAAAGTCAAGAAAGAAGATGTTCTGCTAAACGTAAGGCTTATTTACCATTATTTCTGGGCAAATATGTGATGTCTTTGAATTGATATTTGTGGAAAGGTTTTCTGTTTTAACTGGTTGCTCAGTTAGTGATGCTTGTTAAGTCAGTGTATGTTTTGCTGTTTGTGTTTTGCTGCTGTGTTTCTCTGTGGTGCTGAATTCAGCTGTTGATATGTTTGCTTACAACAGTCTTTCTTAGGCTTGCCTTATTTGGTATATGTATGCAATGATTCTTAGACATACTCTGTAATGGTTTTGCATGTAGTCCTCATAAAGGTAATTTATGATGGAAAAAATGATATTTAGCCTATGCTGCATTGGCATGTGAGTTGCATTCAGATTTGAGCATCAGTGTAAGAGCTAGAATGGCATTTGTAGGCCCATTGTAGGCCCATGTCTATCTATGGTGTCAGGGTTTTACATTTTTCTTTAGTATGTGTGGTGAGCCTGTACTTTTGCTATAAGTTAATAGAAATATACTGTCTTTATAGCCATAAAAAAATTGGCAGTGGTTGGCATTGTTCAAAGTGGGAGGAGGGGGGGCACTTCAAGTGTGGTCACCCTATGCTTATTTGTGTATGAGTTTTGCTGTACCCACCACTATAGCGGATGATCCTCTCAGTGGAATCTCCTTCTCCAAAGCGGGTGATGGGGGTGAGGCGCACCTGGTAGGCCTCGGGTTTAACAAGCTCTGTCAGGTTGTAGGTAATGAGCTCACCTTTCTGAATGGTCCCTTCCATGGGGATCTCCTGCTCCCACCATCTCTGTTGTCCTGTCTGAGGAAGAAAAAAATTCTTAAGGTTACTTTTAAAAAGATAAATTTTTATATTTCTATATTACAGTGATACACTCAGATCAGTATTGCACCCAGTAATTTCTAGTAACTTGATGTAGATTATATATTTGGCTATGGACGTGACTCGTCAATAAATTTACACCATTTGGCAGATGCCCTTATCCAGAGTGATTTACAATTGATCTCATTTATACAACTGAGCAGTTCATAGTTAAGTACCTTGCTCAAGGGCCCAGCAGTGGCAGCTTGGCAAGACTGGGTTTTGAACTTACAACCTTCTGTTCAATAATCCAACATCTTAACCACCATGCTACCACTGCCATAACAGAAAGTATAAAAATAAGAGGTGTAAAAGAGAAAGCCTTGGCGCTCTGATTTTGCACATAATACAAATTACAACCCCTGATTCCACAGATACAATGGAATTTTATTGTCAAATCTACTTTTGCCTGCCCACTGCCAAGACCCCCGCTGACATCATATGAAGAAATATAGACGTATGACACACACACACACACACACACACACACACACACACACACACACTCACACACATCTTGTGTCTTGATCAGAAGTCCAGTGATTAGTATAGGTGACCTACAACTGGCCTACTGATAAGGAGTGTGTGTCCTTGCTTGTGTTGCTTGATCCTAGTGCAGTTTTTGACACTAGTGATCATACTATTATCCTTGATATACTAGAAAATGTTGTTGGACTTAAGGGAACAGCCCTCTCCTGACTCAGGTGTTATTTGACTGATCACTATCATTTTGTAGATGTAAATGGTGACTTCTCTATGCATTCTAATTTAAAGTTTTGTCTTCTGCCAGGTTGTGTCCTTTAGACCCACTGCTTTTTTTTCTATATATATATATATGCTATTTCTGGGTAAAATTACTCTTAAACATGGTATTAGCTTCCACTCTTATGCTGATGACACACAGCTATCAGCTGTATGTTTCGGTATAGCCAGATGACAGACACTCGCTTTATAAAGTTGAGGAATGTGTAAAGGACATTAGACAGTGGATACTTAATTCTGACAAGACAGAAATACATACACAGATAAAATACATATACAGTGCCATGTAAAAAATATTTCCCCCATGCTGTTTTTTTCTGTTTGTGTGTACTGTATATCTCATACTAAATTGTTTCAGAAATGAAAACAAAATCTGGATTCGGAATTCAATGGAGTAGGACGCGAAGTTGGAGGCTCCTGCTGATTTCGATTAAAATTGTAATTAATTTGCACTTTTCGGTCATACAATATATTTTGACTTATTCTACTCTGTTTCCTTGTTTGCAATTTTAACTTTGTGGTACGTTAAAATGTCTGGAAAGAACACGAAAACCCGTGGTAGCATTCGGACACGACTGAGGCCGAATGTGTGCGCCGCAAGCGAGTCCCCTTCTCCCCCTGTATCCGCGTCGCTGAGCGGTGACCCTGACTTCGCCGCACTCAGGCTTGAGTTGCTGGCTTTACTGAGGAAGGACATCGCCAATATTTTTAAAAAGGAGCTCCAGAAGCTCCAGGAGACTCTTGGGGGTGCGCTGTCTACTATCCAGCTTGACCTGCAGGCCGTGAAGACACAGCTGGCTAGTGATAAAGTTGCTACTGAGGCTACCATGTCAACACTGAAAGGTACTGTTGGGGAAATGGAGCATTCTCTCTCCGGTTGCACCGATGACATAGTTCATATGATGACTACTATCGAGTCTCTCACTGCGACCGTGACTCAATTAGAGAATAAATGTGAGGATTTAGAGTCAAGGTCAGGGCGCAATAACGTTAGGATAGTGGGAGTTCCAGAGGGCACTGACACCTGTACAACTGCTGCTGTAGTGGCCTTGTTAAAAGAAGCGTTTGGTCTGGAGAAGGAGCCGGTTTTGGACCGGTCCCACCAGAACCTTCAGCCGAAGCCCAAGCCTGGTGAACGACCACGAGCTATTGTGTGCAGATTCCACTATCACAGTGACTGTGTTGACATTTTACGCCGTGTGAGAGAGCTCCAGTGGATTAAAGTGAGGGATTTGACCATCTCCATTTTCCCTGACTACACAGCCAAGACAGCCCGGGGCCTGGCCGCATTTAACGAGGTTCGGCGTCAACTTCGTGGTATTGAGGGCGCTCGCTATGGAATACTTCACCCAGCTTGGCTTCGCATTACATATAACAGTGTCCAGAAGGACTTTATTTCAGCGGAGGAAGCAGGAGACTATGTTAAACTCACGATATCGGGGTGAACTGCATCACCTACACAGCGGAGTCTTTTTCGCTCTTCTTTTATTTTTATTTTTTGCACTCGGCCTTCCAGCTTTACAGAATTCGGATTTTTATTGAAGATATTGTCGTTGCATTACTCCACCTAGATTTTGTGGACTTACTCCTCTTAAAATTTACTTCTGTATTAATGTGCTTCTCTGTTTTGATGCTTTGACCGGGTTAGAGTTTCTGTTTATTTAATTTTATTAGTGTTATCTCCTCGGCTTTACGTGCTACACTGTTATATTATTTGTTACAAGTCTTTAAAAGGTAAGGACATTATATTTATAATTGTGTGCAGACTGTTTATCAGTCTTGGTAATTTTGTTGGTTAGTCCAGCTTACTCACCGAGTTGTTTTCACATTGTGGACAACGTTCGGTTTTTGTAGGATACACTACTGTCTCATTTGTTTATGGAGACTTTGGGTGTGTGGGTGTTTGGTGGATTGTGAGAGTAAGCAGAACATGCCAGTGCTTTGAAGGATGTAATGTTATTTAATTGCAAAGCTGTTTTTAGAGGATTTAAACCTAACATGGTGAACAAATTATATTATAGAATTCTGGCAATTTTACTGGGGTTATCTCATAAAGTGTAGCAAGTAATAATCTGGAAAGACCTTTGTAATATCACAGTCTAAAACTGGATTTAAAGAAAAGCAAATTAGTAAATGAATCACATGTAAATTAATCATACGTAAATGAATCACATGTAAATGTATCACTTGAATATGAATCTCACATGAAAATGAATCTCATGAAAATGAATCACATGTAAATGAATCATACGTAAATGAATCACATGAAAATGTATCACTTGAATATGAATCTCATGAATATGAATCTCATAAAAATGAATCACATGTAAATGAATCACATGTAAATGAATCACATGTAAATGAGCCATATGAAAATGAATAAATAAATTAAAGACAAAAAAAAGATAAAAAAGAAATGAAAACAAAATCTAAGATAAAACAAAGGCAACCTGAGTAAACACAAAATACAGTTTTTAATTGATGTTATTTATTGAAGCAAAAAAAGTTATCCAATACCAAACAGAAGTTATCCAATACCAAACAGAATTCCACACATACAAGAACATCATACCTACTGTCAAGCATGGTGGTGGAAGTGTGATGGTTTGAGGATGCTTTGCTGCTTCAGTGCCTGGGTAACTTGCAGTAATTGAGGAAAACATGAATTCTGTACTCTACCAGAAAAGTGTACTGGATTATGCAGCAAGACAATGATCCAAAGCATAGGAGTAATCCTAGTCATAGAAGTAAGTGAAAGACTGATCTCCAGTTATCGGAAGCGTTTGATTGCAGTTATTGCTGTTAAAGGTGGCACATCCAGATTTTAAGTTTAAGGCAGCAATTGGTTTTTCACATTGGTGTATTTCACGTATTTCACATATGTGTTGGGTAACTTTTTTTTGCTTCAATAAAAAAAATGAAATAAAACTATATTGTGTGTTACTTAGGTTGCCTTTGTCTTATGTTGTATTTAATTTTTAAGATCTAAAACTATGACGTATGAGACTGTACTAGGACCACATGCAGCTAGAAGTAAGCTTTCTGATTACGTAGTAACTCAGTTACATGGAGTTGCATAGTTCCATAGGATGGACTTAGTTACATCATGGCCAGCAGTAAAAGACCTTGGTGTGATTACTGACTCCAGTCAAGCTTGTGTAGATAATATTACTAGAATAGCTTTCTTTCATCTCAGAAATATTGCTAATATAATAAATATAATGTCACTATATGCTGCAGAAACAGAAGTTTCCACGTCGAGTCAAACGCCCCGCGCTGCCCGCTCGCCCTCGCGCCCTCGCGCTGAATTAAAGCGCCAGTACACCGTTAAAAGATTTAAATGAAGATGATTTGACAAAAAAAGTATATATTGCATAGAAAAATATATTTGTAGAGTAGTATATTTCATATCCAGTTAATGTTTATATATAAAGTTTTTATTATATTTTACCCTTTTGATGTTCAGTGATGAAGTAGAAATGCTTTTGTCAGTGGTGAGTGAATGTGAGACTAACAGGAGGTTTTTTACAATTCAGTCAATGTTACTATGAATTTATAACATTCAATAAGTTAAGCTATCTTACTTTAATCTTCAGAATTTAGTTAATGTGTTAATGTTTATTTGCGTAATGTGTTTTCTGTTTATGAGACCAGTTACTGTGAAACAACTTGTTGAAATGGAGAGAATAAAGTTTTTATTTGCATTTCTTACAGAATTATTTGAAATGAATCATTATTAATTTATAAGAAGGTATAAAAGGCAGAACTATCGGTTTCGGTTATTCACTCTGAATAAACAGTTATCGGTATCGGCTGAGAAAGTGTGTATCGATACATCTCTAATATATGCATCTCTCACCAAAAAACTGGGTGGTCTGCCACCAAAGGTGCCATTATTTAAGTTGTTTAACACATCAAGATGTAAAATATGTAAATATGAAATGAAAGCTGCTGTCTCCTATTCCTTCATTCATATATATGAGCAGAAATATAGAGTCCATACCACAAGATACAAACC
The DNA here is from genome assembly GCF_001660625.3 of Ictalurus punctatus. Taxonomy (NCBI): domain Eukaryota; kingdom Metazoa; phylum Chordata; class Actinopteri; order Siluriformes; family Ictaluridae; genus Ictalurus; species Ictalurus punctatus. The sequence continues at coordinate 7,807,377 of NC_030424.2, read as the reverse complement.
ACTCATCAGCAGTAAGAATCAGAAAGCCAGACTGGAATTCGCAAAGAAATACAGAGATGACTCACAAAAGTTGGACCTAAGATTAACCTGTACCAAAGTGATGGAAATGCCAAAGTGTGGGGAACAAAAGGATCTGCTCATGATCCAGAAACATTCAAGCTCATCTGTGAAACATGGTGGAGGTAGTGTCATGGCTTGGACTTACATGGTTGCTTCAGGCTCACAAATATATAATGATGATGACTCCTGATGGAAGCAGCAGAATGAATTCAGAAGTTTACAGGGACATTTTGTCTGACAATTTACAGAGAAATGCATCCAAATTAATCATGCAACAAGACAATGATCCAAAACACTGCCAACTCAACACACAACTTTATCGGGGGAAAAAGTGGAAGGTTTTAGAATGGTCAAGTCAATCACCAGACCTTAATCCAATTGAGCATACATTTTACTTCCTGAAGAGGAGACTGAAAGGAGAACCCCCCTGAAACAAACAACAACTGAAAGAGGCTGTATTAAAAGTCTGGAAAACCATCACAAAAGAAGAAACAAACAATTTGGTGATGCTAATGACTATAAAGCTGCTTTGGGACAATGTCCGTTCTTAAAAGCGCTGTACAAATAAAAAAAAATAATTGAATTGATAAGTGGTCAGTGGTCAGTCATGTAACATGTTCATAGTTTGTTTTCTGCCTAAGAAATATGGAAGGTGTAGTTCATTGATTCAGCTGAAAGAGTTGCAAACAGAGATATGACAACCAATATGAAACAGCAGATTTCACTATTTCCAGTCATATCAAACTCAGTACCCTGAAACATAAATAAAACAAAAATGTAATTGTTATCATGTCAGCACCAGATTTGGTGCTGAACCACATTTCCCAGAACACAATGCAGCCTACAAACATAGACTATACTTCCTAACTCACTTATTGTCATATTCACAGTCACCAGACTACTGATCACAACCAGCACTATTTAAAGTACTCTCACTCACTCACCACAAAACACTCAGTTCATCATTGCCTGCCTTACCAAGCCTTTTGTTATTGTTCTCGCTATTCTGGTGTTTGACTTTCTGTATTACCTGATTTCACAGTTTCGCTTTTTCCTAGTCTATGTTCTCTGTTGATCACCTGAATCTCTGCCTGTTATTGACTTTGACATTGTTTCATGTTTTGGATTGTTTGCTTGATATTAATAAACCTCACTTGCAACTGCAACCATCTCCACCACCTGGTAATTGTTGAATTACTTACAGAATTCAATTTCAAAAACTCATATGAACTACTGTAAACAGTTTTAAAATAGACAATAACATTAAAATTCCTCTGAAATAAAAATGTCAAAGCCCTGTGTGCATGGAGTTTGCATGTTCTCCCTATGTTTGTGGGGTTTCCTCAGTCTACTTCGTTTTCAGAAGTTGCAGACGTTGCAGGCTGACTGGTATTTCCAAATTGTCCATAGTGTGTGAATGGGTGTGTGAATGTGTGTGCGATTGTGCCTTGCAATAGGTTGGCACCCTGTCTAGGGTGTCCCCTGCCTTGTGCCCCAAGTTCCTTGGGTTAGGCTCCAGGCTATGTGAGCCTGTGTAGGATAAGCGGTATGGAAAATGGAAGGATGAATGGATGAAGTTTCCATCATTTGTAAATGGCTTCTCATGTAAAATGTAGCGAGTAGAGTTTTCTAATGAGGCTAATTGTTAGGAAAATTCATAAGAAAAGAAGTTGTCTGAAATGCCTGCAATAAAACACAGGTCACAAGATCCTTTTTTCATGCTCATGAATGAAGACTTCTAATACATCATTGGGTGAATAAAACTACGTTTATGAGTAGGAATTTCAACCAGACTACCATTTAGTTTATAATTACTCAACCCTCTGTAACCCTTAAATAATGTAAACAACTTTTTTTTTATAATAGTAAGGACCATATCTTAAGATGAATTTGCTGAAATGCCATACGATTGGACATGAATTTCTCATATGAAATGAACAATCACACAAACCAAAAAAGAGAGAAAGAATTCTCGGTAAAATCAATTATGGGATTACAAAATATACAGAGCAGGTGTGTGAAGCAACAAATTTACCTTTTGACCAAGTGCTACACTAAGCTACTTCTTGGCTCATTTCAATAAGTGATGGCCAATTTAAAGTCCAATATATGGCAGGAACAATTACTTCATCCAACTAAAAGGACTCTACTGAATTTTGATTAATGCCTGTTATACCAACACAGCAGATGGGAAGCCATATTTAATTAAAACCCAACACAGTTAGCTCCAACATGTATTTCTGCAAGGACTCTGAGTGAAGAAACAGCTCGTCAGTAAGCAAGCTATAATAGCTGTATAATCACAAACTGACTGAATGCAGCTTTTTTAGACCCCTTCCAGGAAAGCTATACATCTTGCAATATAATTTTCATTGCTGGGCTACTTGGAAACTTTCATGAGATTTAATGCCAATTAAAGATTAATGTACTAAACGAGTGTGATGTTAACAAACCACAATCATTTTAATGAAACAACAGAAGATTATTTTTAATTAAATTCTTTTTATGCTTTTTAATTGAGAAAAAATGTCATCTAAATGAATGCAAAAGGTTTTTTTTTTTTGCATGCTACAGGGTTATTCAAATACTCATTAGTGTAATTGTGAACATAAGCTTGGCTTGTTACTGTTAATGTTAACATTGCAACAATTAGGCAAGCTGTAAATGCACAGTGCTGGTGTAACATCTTGGCGACAATAACTTTTACCAGCAGGTTTTGCTGAGAAGCATAGTTTACATTGTCTCTTATGCAGGCTTGGGGAGTAACGGAATACATGTAATGGCGTTACGTAATCAGGATACAAAAAACTGGTAACTGTAATCCGTTACAGTTATGTCAAAAAACAAAGTAGTCAGATTACAGGTACATTTTGTAAAAAATGGTAATACTATCAGGATTACAATTTTTTAAAATTAATTTGTTGACATAACATAATATAGACAGCTGCTTAATTATAGTTCTGGTTCCTTCTTGCCAGTTGTGGCTTACGTGAGCAACCTCCTGGTGCATGTGCAAATCAATTTCAAAAGTTAATTTGTTACAAAAAAAACACAAATTGTTCTCTGAAATGCTTTTGTTAGGGAATAGGATTGTTGTTATACATCCTCTTTTTCGGACCTTTAAACGTGTCTAAATTTGGGAAAATGGGATTCTGTTTTAGTTTCATTATGATGTGCTTATGGTCTAATACTGCAACATGTGTGTGCATATTTGCATTGCTTTAAACCCTCTCTGTAATTCCAGCCTTCTTGCACACCAATTGGTCGATTATAAATGGCTTGCAGCAACTATTGGCCAAATTCCTGCCTCTCAACCAACTCTCAGCGAAGGTGAAGCTCTGTTGTGTTTTTTATGAAGGAATTTGCAACTGTAACGGATTAAATTTTGAATTAACCCTCCCAACACTGCTCTTATGGCAGTTATATAGGATATTGTGGATATCACCCAAGTCAAATAAAAGATGAGCAAATCGGGAAGTTGTGAAAAAAGAGTTGCCGAACAACAGCCAGAATTCCCATCAGGGCTTTGCTTGCATCTTGCAACAAGATTTCTGTCCTGAGATCCAATTACTCTTTATTGCTACTGTGCAATTTCTAGTTCCATGCCTGGAGATCTTACAGATAAAAGGCAATGGTAAGTCTGAAACAAGAAAGAAAACTCTAACTCTCTCTCTCTCTCTCTCTCTCTCTCTCACACACACACACACACACACACACACACACACACACACACACACACACACACACACACAGACACACACACACACACACAGAGAAAGTACAATAATTTAACACATTATCATTATCATTATTACCAAGACACTAAAATAAAATAAAAAACTCGACTACCAACGTTGTAATGCTCCCTACATTGTGGAATGCAAGTTCAGATTATTCAGAATCCAATATAAATACTGGAATATAAAAAATATATATGGAAATATAATAAATAAATGGGAATACATCCCAGCTGAAACAAGATGGCTTTGGATCCAATTTTATTAATAAATTGTAAATACATTTGATTATTCTTATACTTTATTCTTATTACAATCAGTAATGTGTACTTCTCAGGTAAAGATGGTTAAAGATGGTCTACATGAATGAATGTATTCCATGTTATGTTATGTTATATTTATAGTATGAGCATTGTTATTAAAGTTACTAAGCACCATGGCCTCCACCAGCCTAGTGTTGGTGAAGTTAATCATTTTTCCTGTCATGTTGGTCTTCCCTCCATGTTTTTTCCCACCCATTCTGGTAGTTTGGACTAGTTAACTGGCACATGGGTTAGCTATAAGTTGGAACTGTTTTGGAGTTGGTATACATAGTATAAAAACAAGAGCAAATTTTAATGAGGAAGGAACTCACTTATTTTTTTAAATTATTTATTTATTTATTTATTACAGTTGGGTTGAATTGCCCCATAGTCAGTATTGTATTGGGTAGGCAACCACTTCAAGCCATGGTACAAGCCTTGTGGTTATGCAAACAATGTCTGAATCTCTGGGTCCAGGATTAACTTCTACCAAAGTGATGGAAAGGCCAAAGTGTAGAGAAAGAAAGGATCTGCTTATAATCCAAAACATACAAGCTTATTGGTGAAGCATGGCTAGGGCTTGCATGGCTGCTTCTGGAACGTATTCACTAATCTTTATCAATGATGAAACTCATGATGGTGGCAGCCGAATTAATTCAGACGTGTACAGAAACTTTCTGTGTGCCAATTTACAGAGAAATGCATCTGATCTAATTAGGAGGAACTTCATCATGCAGCAAGGCTATGACCCAAAATGTCGGGGTTACGCATGTAACCCTGTTCCCTGAGAAGGGAAAGAGACGTTGCATTTAGCATAACAGTATGGGAATGCCTTGCGCGCATGACCGGTATCTGAAGCTTGTGTAAAATCATGCCTCTACTTATAGGCCTGCCATGATCAGGTGACGTGGCAATTAAGAGCGTCGCATGATATATATATGGCACCTGTGAACCACACCACCAGCCTCTATTATCTGAAGCGAAGACGCAATTCACAGGTCTGCCCTGGTATGACAGTGCTATGCAACATCTCGTTCCCTTCTCAGTGAACAGGGTTAACCCGACGTTCCCTTTCAAAGGGAACTTCGATGTTGCATTTAGCATAACAGTATGGGAACGGGAATACCCACTCTGTCATACCGAGGGTACGGCCTGTTCAAAAATACCCAAGCCCAAGGGTCACTGCAAGACACTCGAGCTCGGGGTGGAATGAATATCCAGGCTGTAATAATGAATGAATGTGTGTGGGGTAGACCACCCTGCAGCCGCACACACATACTGCAAGGATACCCCTTTTTACAAAACCTTTGAGGAGGCGACCACCCTAGTGGAATGAGCTCTTATGCCCAGAGGCGTGGCGAGACCGCGTGTCGTAAGCCCTAGAGATTGCTTCCACTATCCAATTAGAGATGCGCTGCTTTGACACAGCATCACCTTTCCTGTCGCTGCCAAAGCAGACCAGTAGCTGCTCCGACTTATGCCACTGGCCAGAGCGGTGGATGTAAGTACAGAGAGCCCTTACTGGACACAGCAGGTGCATCCTCTCTTGTTCCGGTGTGAGGAACAGAGGAGGGAAAAAGCCTGCAACACCACAGGGTGGGCAGCCGATGTAGGCACTTTAGGAACATAATCCGTCCTAGGATACAGGAAGGCCTTGGCTAATCCAGGGATAGTCCAGCTAGTCAAGGCAGGAAGGGGCAACAGAGAGAACTTGTAGACCTCCCACTCGCTTGAGAGATGTCAGGGCCAGTAAAAGAGCTACCTTTAGAGTCAGAAGTTTCTCAGAGGCTGACTCCAAGGGCTCAAATGGGGCCCCTGACAGACCTTCCAAGACCACAGCAAGGTCCCAGGAAGGTATGCATGGCCGAAATGCAGATGGGCCCATCTGAGCCAGCTCGAGACAACAGGGAAGGAACTGCCTTTTTTTTAATGCCGCCATATGTCAAGCTCACTCAGCAGGTCTGCTTGGTAGGCCTGCAACCCTGTCATTGAACCTCGAAGTTAGAGGATGTTGTCCCACAGAGGCTCCATCAACAGGGGCATGGCTGGCTGAAATGGCGGCCACGTAACCCTGACTGTAGAAGGAGCCACCCTGCTGAGAAACATTCTTGTAAGAACTCCAGAACTGTAGCTATTGCGCAGTTCACTGGGTCTAGCTGATGTTCATCACACCACAAGACAAAAAGCCGCCACTTGAGCGCATACAATTTCCGTGTGAATGGTGCTCTAGCGTTTAACATGGTCTCTACCACCTCAGTTGTGCGACCAGAATCTATGAGCTAGTGCCCCTCAGGGGTCAGACCCACAGTTTCCGTAGTTCTGGCCGAGGGTGATAAATCAGCCCTCCGGCTTGAGACAGTAGATCCACTCTAGGGGCTCAAATGGGGGCACCGAACAGACCTTCCAGGACCACAGAAGGTCCCATGAAGGTATGCGCGGCCTGCAGATGGGCCTCAGCCGTCTGATACCACGCATGAACCTCGAAGTTAGAGGATGTTGCCCCACAGAGGCTCCCTCAACAGGGACGTGGCTGGCCGAAATGGCGGCCACGTAACCTTGATTGTAGAACGAGCCCACCCCGCTGAGAAATGTTCTTGTAGGAGCTCCAGGACTGTAGCTATTGCGCAGTTTACTGGGTCTACAGTGGATACCTGTGGATGGGAATCTCCCAAGGAGTGCCATCTTGCAGGGATATTATCTCTCAGAACCATGTTCGAGCTGGCCAAAAAGGTGCTACTAGCAGACTGTCTTGGCGAACTCTTGCTAGAGCTTGTGGGAGCAGAGCGATGGGAGGAGCAGCATACAGATGTGACCTTGGCCACATGTGTGGACTCCACCCCAAAAGTCTCCCAAGATCCAGCTTTATCTTGCTCAGTGCTGAGAGGATTGACACTACGCATGTTGGGGATAGAAACACCCTCATCGTAGTAGAATCCTATAACCCCTAGAAAAGTTGTCCACTGCACCGGGGAAAGCATACTTTTCTGAGATTCAACCTAAGCCCCAAGCTCTTCATGTGGGAGAAAACAACATCTCGATGTTGACCCGCCAGCTCCCTGGATCGTGCTAGAATTAACCAGTCGTCCAGGTAGTTTGGTACACAGATGCCCTGGAGTCCCAATGGAGCCAGAGTGACATCCATGCACTCTGTGAAGGTGCGAGGGGATAAAGCTAGCGATATTCCTATGTGGAAATATGCACCTTTTAGATCTATCGCCACAAACCAGTTCTCGAACTGAATCTGTGGCACGATAAGTTTGAGCGTCAGCCTCTGAACCTGTATGTCCGAAGAGTACGGTTCAGATGACGCGGATCTAAAATTGGCCGCATACGCCCACTTTTTTTGCAGAACAGGAAATAATGGCTGTAAACCTCCCTCCCTTCGGGAACGGGGTACATGTTCTATGGCCCCTTTGTCCAAAAGGGAACTTACTTCCTGCGCTAACATCGGGCTCTGGTCTGTGCTGACTGCTGTGGTGAGCACACCTGTTAAAGGGGGGGGGGGTATAATCCAGGCCCAGGCCCAGCTATAATCTGGGCCTGGTAATCCTTTCTTCGGTAGACAGAACCCATGGAGACACATTTGGCAGTAGTATGCATGCTGCCCGATGGTCTTTTAGTGACGTTAATTATTCCACATTCTATTGGAGGGAAAGCATGAGATTTTCGTTGCCCTGTGACAGCTCGCTGACCAGAGAACACTGACTAGGGGAGGCCCTACAGTAGCACTGGGGGCTACCTGCCCTAACAACCTCATGTCCCCAGATACATCCCTCCACGGCCCCTCAGGACCGCTCTTCTTTGCCTGCTTGGCCTTTATGACCATTCTCAGATCAGACCTAGTAGCAGACGGTGACTGTGGCCTCCCGGTTCCCCTGGCTGTCTGCGAGGGTTGGCGGGCTGCCATACTCACCTTCTGCGTCTCCCTCACACTAGTGCTGGCCCAGGCTCCATTCGTGGACGCCCGGGTTAACTCGAGACAACAGGGAAGGAACTGCCTTTTTTTTTAATGCCGCCATATGTCGAGCTCACTCAGCAGGTCTGCTTGGTAGGCCTGCAACCCTGTCATTGTCTGCAGTGACCCACAAACAAGACTACTACTGCATAGGCTTGCCCACCAATGCCACGGCTTGGATGCAAGCTGGCCCCCGTAATTACCTGCCGTCGGTGGAGAGAGGTAGCTCGCAAGCGCCTCCTCCACCTTGAGCATGGCTAAATAGCTATGCTGTTCATTCCCACAATTTTGGAACAATCTGTTCCAACATTTTTGCTCACCTAAAAATTATGTGGTCTGCCACTAAAGCTACCTAGATGTATTAAGCCACCTTCTTTCTAAGTTTGCTTAATACATCTAGGAAATGAAAGCTGAAATTCTGATTTATCATTTTTAGCAAAAATAAAAGACTTGGCCTGCAACTCAATTCGATTTATTTATCAAGCACATTTAATTAATGCTGTTCCAGGGCGCATGTTGGTGGCTTAGTGGTTAGCATGTTCGCCTCACACCGCCAGGGTTGTGGGTTCGATTCCCGCGGTGTGTGCGGAGTTTGCATGTTCTCCCCGTGCTGCAGGTACTCCGGTTTCCTCCCTCAGTCCAAAGACATGCATGGTAGGCTGTCCAAAATGTCCGTAGTGTATGAATGGGTGCGTGAGTGTGTATGTGATTGTGCCCTGTGACGGACTGGCACCCTCTCCAGGGTATACCCCGCCTTGTGCCCGATGCTCCCTGCTCCAGGTTGACCCTGAAAAGGAGTAAGCGGTAGAAGATGGATGGATGGACATGTTGTTCCAAAGTGCTGTACAGATTCAACAAATAAAACAACAATTCCACTAAACAACAGTCAATGATAAAATTCAGGACCCTAGCCACTATTAAATGCTAAAGAATAGAAGTGCATTTTTAGAGCTGATTTAAAACTAGACAAGGAAGTAGGGGCCACAACTGCAAAACGCTCGATCTCCCTTAAATTTACATTTAAAACAAGAAGATTAGAAGATCTCAACTGGCTCGGTTTTAATTAGGAAGACAAGAGGTGACAGATATATTTGGGAAGAAGCCCAGCCAAGGCCTTATAGACAAACAACAGAATCTTAAAATCTATACGGAACTTCACCGGCAGTCAGTGAAGAGAGGCAAGAAATGGTGTGATGTGCTCTGTCTATTTGGCAGCAGCATTTTGTACCAGCTGTAACCGGAGATGATTGCGGAAGACCACCATGTGGTTCTTTATATGAGACATGCACATTAAATGATAGGGATCCTAACTGAGCTTGAATTACTGAAGCGGAGCTATGAGACCCTAGTATCAAAACTTCAGTTTTGGATTCACTGAGCTGCAAAAAGTTACTCTGCATACAAGTTTTAACTTTCTCAAAGCGGTTCAATAAACTAGTAACAGCACCATTACTATCGGAGTTTATAGGAATATAAAATTGGGCATCATCGGCATAGCAATGATACGAAATATTATATTGCTGAAAGATTGAGCTCAAAGGAAGCATACAGAGAGCAAATAGCAGAGGAGAGAGAACCCCATAGTGTGATGAAGCTGAAGAAAAGGAGAAGTTCCCTAAATGTACTGCAAAGCTCCTGTCACTCAAATAGGAGGCAAACCATTGCAAAGCCCACCCTGAATGCTGACCCAGTTGTGTAATTGATCTAAGAGAAGTCTATGATCAATGGTATCGAATGCTGCGCTTAGGTCTAATAGGACCAAACAAGATCCAACATCAACAGAGAGGAGAATGTCGTTTACCACCTTCAGAAGGGCAGATTCGGTACTATGTCTTTGTCTAAAGTCAGACTGATAACTGTCAAGAAGGTTAAATGTATTAAGATAAGTGTGCAGTTGATGATACAGTTTTTTTTACCAGTTCTGTAGTTCACTGTATGTCTGTAGTTGGCATACGATGAAGGGTCCAAATCCGATTTTTTAAGTAGTGGTTTAACAATTGCATGTTTAAAATATACAAGAAACTACCCCATTTGCCAGTGAACTATTCACAATTGTTGTCACGTCCAAATCTGTTCCAATACGTGCAGAGGGGACTTGGGTGGTCTTTTAAGCTGACCCTGCAATCAAGATGAAGTCCATTAAGGATATCAGGCAAATATTTTCTATTCTGCAGTTGCGATACACTATATGTTAGCAGCTGGAGGTAAAATGCTTTGTTGCCATGACAACATTGTTCATTCATGACATCGCTCAGCAAATCTTGCTATAAAGAAAGAGAGAGAGAGAGAGAGAGAGAGAGAGAGAGAGAGAGAGAGAGAGAGAGAGAGAGAGAATGAATCATAGGACCAGAAATAATTAAATAAAGGCTGTGATGCCCTTGTAAAATCAAATAAATATTTATTAATAATTTCTGTAAACATCTTTTATATTCTGAACATGTTTTAATTGTTCTCTTCACCAAAGAGAAGTTTTTGCTGTCAGAAATTGATACTTATTCATCTTAATGTTCATGCAGACACAAGCACACACAAGATCACATATACATTTACATCATAGTTTCCTATTCCTGCATGTAGTAAGGCTTAATACATGATATAGTATTCCGTAATGGAGCCCAGGACCCCATTTGTAGTAAGTGTTTTCCATATTATAACAGTAATAGGCCATAGGTAGACCTAGTTTAAAGTTAACAGTATAACTATTTCACGTCATGTACATCGTCCCTATATATTAAATGTATGTCTATTACATTGGACCAACATCTGTTCTTCCTAAAACCACAATTAATCGATTAGCTGTGGTTTCAGGAAGAATGACTGGCTTAACTGCAGTGTTAAAATGACCAGTCCTGCTTCTTTTTTGAACGGTCAGCCAGATGTTTTTGTAACGCGCCCAATTTTTTCTGTAGGCCATTTCCATTGTTTTTTCGGCGTATTTGCAGTGTTCCTGATTTTGCATGTGTTTTCTGATTTTGCATGTTACAATCATATATTTTTAATCTGGAATTTAAAAAACATAGGGTGGTGAAGGCTTTGAGGTTACCTCATGATGATGCTGTAACATTCCAGAGAAATGCAGAGAAACACCAGAGAAACACCATTACAGTCTAAATGAAAACCTAATCAAGTTAGGACAAAATATTTATTTACAATGTGCAAGTATTAAATATAATTCCAAATTAACATAGTTGTACCTTCCCAAAAACAAATTCAGACTTTTCTGAAATGAGCTCATTTAATTGTATTTGAATTAGATTGGTCTTGGAAGATTTTCTTTTCTACTGCAAACAAAAGCTGGTAGTCAAGGATGCATAAACAATGTCATTAAGGATATTTACAGTTAGGCCAAGTAAATATTTGGACATTTTTATTATTTAATATGTATTTTATTAGGAACACCTGTACACCTACTCATTCATGCAATTATCTAAGCAGCCAGTACAGCAGTGCAATGCATAAAATCATGCAGATGTGGACCAGCAGCATTGGGTAATGTTCACATCCACCATCAACATGGGGAAAAAAGATATCTCAGTGATTTTGACTGTGGCATGATTGTTGGTGCCAGACAAACTGGTTTGAGTTTTTCTGTAACTGCTGATCTTCCTACACAACAGTCTCTAGAGATTACTCAGAATGGTGCAATAAATAAAAAAACCCAATATGTTTAATCTTGAGGCTGATGGGCTACAACAGCAGAAGACCACGTTGGGTTCCACTTCCGTCAGCCAAGAACAGAAAGCTGAGACTACAGTGGGCACAGGCTCATCAGAACTGGACAGCTGAAGACTGGAAAAATTTAACCTGGTCTGATGAATCTCGATTTCTGTTGAGGCACACAGATGGTAGGGTCAGAATTTGGTGCCAACAGCATGAATCCATGGACCCAACCTACCTTGTGTCAACACTCCAGGCTGGAGGTGGTCTATTGGAGTGGGGAATGATTTATTGGCTCACTTTGTGTTCGTAAATACCAATCAATCTTCATAGTCACATAGTCACAATCTTCAATTGTCACAGCCTATTTGAATATTGTTTGCTGACCACGTGAGTACCTTCAAAGCCACAATTTACTCATCTTCTAATGGCTAATTCCAGCATGGTAATGCACCAAGTGTTCTCCAGTGGCCTTACAACATGGACCAGAATGTCCGTGTGGACCGTGTGGAATCCTTGCCATGAAGAATTGGACTGTTTTGAGAAAAATGGATGCAGTATTAATATAGTGTTCCTAATAAAGTGCTCAGTGAGTGTAGTTCTACTGCATATATCCACTTCAAATTTACAAACAAGTCTTTTAACTTTGTGCTTATAAATGCAAAAAAGAGTATGTTTCCACACTGCATTGCTTGATGTGTGCAACTGTCATTAATGCTATGCCCATTGCTGTTGAAGTGTCTGTCACTGGAAAGGAGAAATCCTTTATTTTGATGGTAGAAAGTTGATGGCCAGTCTCATCTTGGTTTCTCCAATACAGCTGATTGTAACAGAAAGACAATAAAAAAAAATCCTTGTTTGATTTTAGTAGTTGTATTAATCATCTTGCATGTGGAACATCTAGAATGTTTGCATGTAATTGTGCAACAGATTCTATTAGCCTATTTATTTAATTAATTCCTGGCAAGCAGATATTTTATGTTTTTATTCCATCTGTAGAAAATAAGGGGAGGACCCTTAAAAAGGGAAGCTGCCTCAGGGTAATCCTGGAGCATTTTGAAGTTTTAAAGTAGAAATGTCACTGTTTTATTAATGGGATAATAAGTGAATTAATAAATGAATTCTCTCTATCCTAGCAGAGAGATTAGCGTTCTTCCTGGAACGTGTAGAGGTCGGTGCATTTGCTCTTTTAATTGTGCCAACACAGGGCATGGCACAAGCTATGATTCTTATCCACAGTTGTAAAAATAATTGCACATTTCCTTAATTTTTGGAGAAATTCTTCATTCTGACTTCATTCTGACTCAGGATGTCCAGGATTGTTTTTTTTGTTTTTGTTTTTTTTTAGTATTTTTGGGGCTAATATGGTTGCAGCATGAATTATCCACTATTAGGCTCTGGCAGAATTAGGGAGATGTCCTGCTGAAATGGCAATATTGATAATGAACTGGATGGAGGATTGTAGCTTTAAGTTATGTCGCTGCTTCCCTGAATTAAAGGTCCTTTCTCCATACAAAAACTGCTCAACCTTTATCAGGTGGCTTGATCACAGTTTCATTTCTTTTGTTCAGATATTTCAGGGTTGTGTATTGTTCTGTGGGTAAATTGAGGCTTTTGGTGGATTTTTAAAATTTTAATTATGGTGGCAATTTCTCTTTCAGAGGTATGGATGAAACAATCCAATCTAATACAATACTGATTTGGTGAAATTATATTTGGAAACGTAAATGAGGTTTCCATTGGCTTCAGGTAGTCTGGATGATATAGAGTATTCATCAAAAATGTTATCAGTAAAATTGTACCAGGTATCACTATAAATGTTGCTATTGGTTAGGAAGATTTCACGCAACAAGCAGCAATCATGGTTAAGGTGAAACAGCAAAGGTCTCACGGACAACAGTATTAAACAACACTTGTAATACAATTGGTTTTATAATATGCAGCTGGAAAGTTCAACGAACCACAACTAATCATCCCTGGATAGGTTGCCACAAAAGATTTCACAACATACTCTCAGACTAATGATAAGGAAGGTAAGAGAGAAGCCAACAGTGACTTGAAAAGAGCTGCAGAATGACCTGAAAGCAGCAGGAACAAGAGATACACAGAAAAAATAAGCAATGAACTACACAACAATCATCTTCGTTCATACACCCCACAGAAAACTCCTCTGCTAAAAATGAAGAACACCCAAGAATACCTTACCCATGGTGAAGTATGGAGGTGGGGGCATCAAGACATGGAGCTGATTCTCTGCAAGTGGTACTGGGGCATAAAACCTCACTGAAGGAAACATGAATGGAGTGATGTACTGGGACATATTAGATGAGGACTTATGTCATTGGCCAATAAACTGAATCTAGGGAGAAGATGGATGATTCAACAAGACAACAAACCCAAACATACAGCCAAAATAATATACACTTGGTTTCTGAAATTGAAAGTGAAGGTACTTGCATGGCCAAAACAATCTCCTGACTTGATTTATGGAGAATTTTGATGTACATCAGAGGGAGCCTTGTAACCCTGGGGAATTTAAGATGATTTGTCTGTTGCTCACATGAAATCACTATAAAATTGTGCAAATGGGAGCAAAAACATTAATCTAAAAAATAATTTTACTTTACTTATTTTCTAAGAGATATGCTTGGTTTTGACACATGTATATTACCCCCCAGTGGCCAGTTTGAATGAGATAGTATCAGATAGTACTGGGTCTTGAACCAAACCTACCAATCAAATGTAGGGATGCACCGAAATGAAAATTCTTGGCCGAAGCCGAAACCGAATATGATGAAAAACTTGGCCGAATGCCGAAGGCCGAATACCGAACACGTTTTTTTTCATGTTTTTACCATTTATTTTGCCATTTTTTTCCACCATTGCATAAATTAAATAGTTAAAATGTGCTTTTTACTATTTTGTCTTGCTTTTCAAAGAAAAAAATCAATTACAAAAACTACAATTTCAAAATATTTATTTAACACTGAACATTTTTTTTTTTCATTCCAGCAGGCATAGGCTACCAACAAGGCACAATATAACTTTAAATAAATAAATGAGTAAAATAAAAATATATTTGTGGTCATCTTTGAGCCCCCCTTGAATAGCCTATGTTAGGTCTGTAACTGACTGCTGAAAGAATGTAACACTCTGTAGCCTACAACAAAAAGTGCACTAAAAATGCATTGACAAGAGTGCAAAAAATGGTTCTATTCGGTTCTATACGGCTGATTATATTCAGGATATATACCGCTCGCATCCCTGTACACCTCACAGAGTATTATAGTAGATATAGTATAGTTAGATACGTTGTTAATGTTATGTTCCTTGACAGATTTAGTTAGTTTAAACTATAGATTAGTTCATTTAGTCCCCGCTGGTTCTTCCGCTCCCAGTCCATAGTACTAGTTCATGGTTCTTGTTTTGTGTTTTGACCCTGTTTTCTGTGACCGTGACTTTGATTCCTGCTTTGCCCCGTTTATGCCTGTTTGCCGATCGCCCGACCCTTTGCCTGTCTTGACTACGTTTTTTTGGATTACGATTTGGATTTGTCTCCCTGCCCTTAAATAAATACGTCTTTACCTGCTTCCGTACTCTACTCCCTTACGTCTCGTGACGTGACAGAATGCTCCGGAACAGAAACAAAACAAACGCACGTGTCCACAATAAACTTCCGTCAATTGTATGCGATTATTTATCTGGTATCCCTGGTGATAGTGGGTGCGCTATTAGGAAGAGAGATAGAGATGTATAGGGTGGCGAGCATCCGTGCTTGACTGGTCTTTCATTGTGAAAAGCTCAAAGCCATCAGGGGCTCAGTATCGTAAAAAGAAAAAAGAGGATGAGAAAAAGAAAGAGAAATATAAAAGTATTTGACTGGTAGTCTATGGACGGTAAAGACCTGTTTTGCCACCTATTAGCGCCAATTAGCGCTGCATCATGATGAGCACAACACATTCACAAATGACACGCTGTCCTAGCAAGAATTCTCCATGTGTTCAAACACATTTAAACAGTGGAATATTAGCATAATAAAGATGGATTTTTAAAAATTATATCAGAAAGACAGTGATCAGAAATTAATGTTTAGTGTATATTGAAGATGGTGTTGTTACTATGACAACCAGTACAGACCTGCCAAACAACTGCAGTCTGGAACGTAAAAAAGTATCAAAGTTTTTGTACATGAATAATTTCAATATTTTTCGGTTGCTGTAAATGTATAACTAATTACAGTTACAGACAGACAGGCTTTGTGATATGGGTGTGTCATGTGGATGAGAATCTGTTCATTTATGCTGTAGAGTTTTATATTTATGATGCAGAAAAATCGGGGGGGGTGGGGGGGGGGGTGGGGGGGTGGGGTGGTTGGGGCAGTAGGAATCTCGCCTAGAGTGCCGAAATGACCAGAAACGGCCCTGATTGCACCCCAACCAGAGCAGACATTCTCAGAACCTTGTACTGAATATGAATTTCATGTTTGGTTTAAATACATATTGCCAATCATTAATTATAGCTGTTTGACTGAACCAGCTCCACCTCCTTAGAATTTATTGGCATATGGCAGCCATATTGTTTTCAAATGTTAACATTTTTGTTGATAATTATTGAGATTCACACAGTTCTAAGTAGATTAACAACAATTATGTAAAGGTTGGCCAAAAATCCCAGGACTAGTTCACAAAAGTAGGTTTAGCATACTATGCTAGAGTTTGTGCAAACAAATTATGGGGAAGAGGAATTTTCACTGTACACTAGAGCCCTGCACGGGACTGTTTTCTTAATCCCGCTCTCGCCCGCTCCCACTGAATTTCTGACCATTACTGCCCGTTCCCGAAACGTGTGTTCCACTCCCGACTGCACCCGCAATGTTTGTATCCACTTCCGCCCATACCCGCAAATATTTTGTCACAGCTTGTAGATATTGTGAAAAATTTACACAAGCGTTAGGGCTATGCTAAACGTGCAGAATAACAGACATAAAACATTGTGTATAATTAAACTGACCATAAGTAAAAAGCACAGGCACCACACATGACAAACACATTGGCCCATTTTTTTTTAGCCTTATAAAACTCTTATCAACTTTTAAAACAATCATAACTAGCAGAACCTAAAAACATATGCGTAAGAACACACACACCTAACAATAATAGTTAAACTCTGGTAACCCAACAAGGCACAATATTTAATTTAATTATTTATAAAATACATAAATATTAAACAAATTAAATGTAAAACAAATAAAATAAAAAATACAATAAATAGGAAATAAAAATCTCAGAGATATCAGGTGTTTATGTAGCTAGCTAATTAACATATATAGCAAAAATAAAATAAATAATATTATAAAACATAGGCTACTTAATGAATGAATGAACTTATGAAATCACTTGGCCTAACCTACTCCAGACTGGTATGGAGGAAGAGAATGTTATTGATCGACTGCGGTCCCAGGCTTGTGCGTTTCTCATCCAAGATCCGCCTGCACACTAAATTCCTCTCTGATGGCACATTAGATGCAGGGATACTCAAAATGAAACATGCAAGTTTTGAGAGTGCTGGAAAATGCTCTCTGTTGAACTTCCACCATTCAAACCCACTGTCTGGATCTGGGTTTTCAGAGAGTCAGGTGCTGAGATATTCTATTATTTCAGCATCAACAGGCTTTGGCACTGAAACACAGGATGCACTCTGTGCAATACTTTTGCACATTTATTGCAAATTACAAAGTAAAATTCTTTTCCATTTGTTTCAGTAACAACTGAAAATTGTTTCTAAATGTTGGTATTGTCTTGCTTTGTTTTTGTGAAGTAAATAGCCGCTTTAATTTTCTTCTGAACTTCATTTGTTGACTCCATTTTTGTTACACGCCAAATCCCGAGACCCGCGATATATTTTTTGACCGCCCACTCCTACCCACATCAAAGGTAAAATCGCCCGCTCCCACGAAATTTGCGTTGGGTCTCGCGGGACCCGCGGGATCCCAATCCCAATGCAGTCCTCTACTGTACACCTTGTTTTCCAAAAGATATGCCTGCTTTTCAACAAAGCCCCATCCCCCCCACCACCCCAGTGGCCAACTTGAGTGACAATGCATATTTCTGTGGATGACTAGAAGGACCTACCATTCAACTTTCATGGCAAATGCTCATTAACTGTGTTTACATAGACAACAACAATCCACTTTTAAGCCGATTAAGACCATACTCTAATTAAGAAACTACCATGTAAACAGCAATTTTTACTTACCTTAATCTAATTAAGGTCATAATCGAATTAAGCTCTAATCGAATTTAGACAGGTGGAGTACTCCTCTTTTAGTCGCATTATGGACGTGTAGTAGTGACATGTAAACACCTTAATCACATTATGAACGTCTTGTGGGAGTTTTCACCGCATTTTGCGACAGGACACGATCACACACGGCAGTTTTACGTTTTACTGCGAAGAAGAGAGTTCGCCTGCGTCCCAAATCGCATACTTTCCTACTATAGGCCTGTAGTGGGGAAAAATACATGTATCTCTGCTACTATATAGACGGTAACTACGCGATTGGGACACACCCACGGCTTCAAGCAGTTGTCTGTTAGCATGTATAGCATGACAAATAATTAACTGCACTTAAAGCGTTCGTAAAAAAATAAATAAAAACACCCAAAACTATATACGGTACCATAACGAAGACGAACTGTATGTTGATACGTGAAATTCTGGATGGACGTCGGACGGCGTGGTGCGGTGACGTAATGACGCGGGCTCTTAATCTAATTATGTTCTATAACATGTAAAACGGGAACATGACAGGAGTATTCTAAAAGCGACTCAAGTAAACACCTTGATCACATTATTACCTTACTTAGATTTAGGTCAATAATTAGATTATTGCTGTCCATGTAAACGTAGTCATTGTTAACCCTATCAAATGGCTACTAAAAGCTGATTGGCTGACAGTGGCTATGTTTTGTAACATGGCCACATGACCAGGTCATTATTAACAATGCCCAATTAACATTGTTAATGCATTATTAACAATGCAGAATACCAAATTTCAGCTCAATTGGACTTCTGAGTTCTAGGTTTTCTGAACTTAGCTCTGCTCCTATTCAGGACCATGACTAAAACTTGGAGGACCTCTTCAGGATCTTGTCCTGAAGGGACCTGTCAAGTTTCGTTCTAGTCCATGCAAATACTCATGGGTTATAGTTGTTTGAATGGATTAGCCTGCACCCTATTAGAATTAATTGGTAGGTGGGGGCCATATTGTTCATAAATTGAAATATTTCTGACAAGTATTTAAGGAGAAACTCTCCATACACTGTATATAAAACATCTACACACCTCTGTTAAAATGGCAGGTTTTTGTGATGTAAAAAAATATGATAAGATAAATTATTAAGATTAAGATAAATCATGTCGGAACATTTTCCATCCTCAATTTGAAATTACAACATATAAAAAATAAGTGAAAAACAATCAGTAACATTTTAGGGGAAAAAAAAAAAACTTACAATAGCCTAGTTGCATAAGTGTGCACACCCCTAAACTAATACATTGTTGAAGAACCTTTTGTACATGGGTAATTTTAATTGTTTTATATTACATGGGTAATACATACAATCTTGGGTAAGAGTCTTTCAGCATGGCACATCTTGACTTAATATTTTCCCATGCTTTCTTACAAAAAACATTCTAGATCCATCAAATTGTGAGGGCATCTCCTGTACACAGTCCGCTTCAGGTCACCCTAAAGATCTTTAGTTGGATTCAGGTCTGGACTCTGGCTATGTCATTAAAAAATTTTACTTCTTTTGTTAAGCCATTCCATTGTTGGAATTGGTTTTAACTTAATCACAAAAATCTGCCATTTTAACATGGGTGTGAGAAGCCTTTTATATTCACTGTAATTGTTTTTGTATGTATGTATGTATGTATGTATGTATGTATGTATGTATGTGTATACCTGAAATGATTGGTAGTTCATCTCTGTTCTGCTTTACCTCCTGCAACATTGCTCAAACTACAGTTTGCACTAACTTGTTAGTGACTTTGCGCACTAGTGTTCAATGGCCTCTAGCAGTGACAAACTTGACAAGAAATTAATCATACCATATGATGTCATTATAAACTACTGTGGCCTTTTTCTCCAGCTGAGCTGTGAAATTGTGAACAAGAAAGTGACAGATCACTGTGATAGAGCACCATGACATGAAATGGTAAGAAACACTGCTTAGAAGCATGACACTGCAGCACAGGAAAACTAAAAGTTAAGCTCTTCCACAAATATTAGCTCCACGGAACAAAAAAGTCTATTTTATTGACGTGAACAGAAGTCAACCATTTCTGGCTCAGAGGAATCTTAACAGTTATTCACTCTTATGAAAATCTGTACAAGGATTATTGTTGTTCAAAAGTTTGGTCTGCAGGATCACACATAACAGTGGCCTCTTTTTAATCAGTCTATATAATAAATAAATGTTTAGCTTCCAGCAAAATACATGACTTCTTTTAACTAAGAAAATTAGTATAGTTATCACATTAAAGCAAATAAACACACTGTCTGTGTTAGTTCAACTACCTGTACCTAAACAGAACTAAAAGTTACACGATAGTCCAAATGTGTGTCCAACACAAATTACTACATTCATTAAAAAAAGAGAGATTAACACAATTTTGTGAAATTACAGTTAAAAATAAAAACAGTAATGACTAACACATATAGAAGACTGCATTAACTGAGTCAATGTTAAAATACAGCATTACTAAGCAAAACTGGAACAAAAATATGAAGACTGTCGGGAATTTACCCCTCGTGCTGAGTACTGCGTGCAGAAGTGCTCAGAATGTGTAACAGCCCACAGCGCTATGGTGCACGCTTCTGTATTGTCATGTGTTTATTTACTTTGCCACAGGTGTGTTTTGTTTTGATTCATGTCTTGTCATGTCATGTCATTGGTTGTCTCCCTTGTGTTTCCTGATTACTCTCACCTGTTTTCAGTGTGTGTATTTAAACCCTCATGTGTCTTTGAGCGAAGTGTTGTGCCGTGTGTAATCGCCTGTCTTTTTCATTATGTGTTGCTGTATTCTGGTTTTTGATCTAGTTCTGTCTCCTGTTTGCTGTATTTTGTACTTCCTTGATCATTGTTTGTCGATCACCTGACCTCTGCCTGTTTCTCTGTCACGATTTTGATTCATGCTTGGATTTGTCTGCCTGCACTTCAAATAAAATGCATCTGCATCTGTCTCAGATCTCACTTTGTAACAGAGATAAATTGAATAAATATATGCAAAGATTGTGTATTTTTGAAGAAAAATATGTGACAGTGTTTGATAAATTATTTGCTGTGTGTGTAGCTATGTCAATAAGGAGTAGAGAGAGATTATTGATTAACCTGTTTGATACCAAGCCGGTAGGCCATGATGCGGTCCACTGCGTTGGGGTTCATCTGTGTCCATTGGAGTTTAAAACCATACACTCTGGGCTTGTTCTGCCAGAGTGCACTATATGTGTCATAGTAGAACTCTGGAGCGAAGGCCTTGCCTGAAAGGAACAGAACATTATATAAGTGCTTATTTCACACGAGATAAAAATACTTTAGATGAGATTAGAAGACAATTTATCCAACGGTACAAGAGAGTCAATCATTTCTACCTGGGTCATCCATATCAACTAAACCAATTGCACCAAGATTTTAGAATTTGCTGAAGCTTTTAATACATAATGTGTTGGTACAATTTTTGGTAAAAAGGACTGACAAATCTCAAATTTTGAACATGGTTGATGGTTTTAAACCAGTGGTTCTCAAACTGGAGTCTGCCAGATGAAAGGGGGGCTGCATAGAAATTCTAGAATATCTATCCGTCCATCCACCCATTTTCTATACCGTTTATCCAACTGGGTTGTGTGGAACCTGGAACCAATCCCAGGGTGCATGGGGCACAAGGCGGGGTACCAATCCATTGCAGGGCACACTCACATGCACATTCACATGCCCATTCATACACAGACACTTTAGACATGCCAATCAGCCTACAATGCATGTATTTGGACTGGGGGAGGAAACCAGAGTACCAGGAGGAAAGCCCCACAGAACATGCAAACTTCACACACCCCCAACCCTGGAGGTGTGAGGCAAACGTGCTAACCACTAAGCCACCGTGCGCCCATTCTAGAACATTTTTTTTTTAATGTTACCTGTATGTTACCTGTTAGCCACACACTGATAAAACCTAAGGCTATTTAAAATTAATATGTTTTTACATAGAGGACATAGTATCTTAGCTGAGAACGTTAATACAGAAGAGCCTAGTGTGGAAAAAAATAAATTTTGACGACCCTTGAGGTATAAAAGGAGGCATGCTACACAAGGGGGGCCTCTTAAAAAAGTTTAAGAACCACTGGTTTAAATTGTCATTATTTTGTCTTCTGGGAAACATGTAAATATCTTATGTAGCTTCTACATAGGGCAATACTTAATGAAAAAAAATCTTTACATTTTTTTTTACTTTTCATCCTGTTGAAAAGTTTACATCCCCCAGCTCTTAATGTAGTGTGTTGCCTTCTTGAGCATCAGCAAATATTTAAACCTTTTGTAATAATTGTGAACGAGTTCCCCAATTGTCCTCAGTGTGAAAAGCTCATTTCAACATCATATTGCTACTATTGGAAAGGGGTCAAATATGCAGAAGATACTGGAAAAGCAAATAATGTGCAGGTGGATTTTTCTGAAGAAGAGTGGGCAGTTTAACTGCTCAGGACAAACAAGGGACTCATGAACAACTATCACAAAACATACACACAGTTGTTGATCAGATAACAACACACAGAATCGAGCACATGTAAACTTTTGAACTGGTTAATTTGTGTAAATTCAGTTATTATTGTGTCTTATGCACTATGTAAACACCTGTTATGTAATTTAGGGCAGTACTAAATAAAAAACTACATATATTTTTATGATCCTTCTTATTTAAAAAAAAAAAAAAAAAAAAAAAAAAAAAGATTTACTATTTGCAGATTCTGCAAGGCGTATGTAAACTTATGACCTCAACTGTATATTTTCTTTCTTGTATCTTGTTTTGTGCTGTGTGTGCAAAACCCCTGTTTTTAATCACAAATAAGCAGCAGATTTTGTTATAAATATAAGTCAATATTGAATTGGTATTTGAATTACTGAAATTGTAAACTGACAAAAATGTACAATTTTAAAAAGTATAATGTTCAGTTCCAAAAAGGTGCTAGATATATGAATTTTAGCATGCACAAGCAATGGTTCTAGTACTATTAGCATCCCAAATGCCATATACCAAAATGTTGTCTTCATATTATTCTGTAAAACAATATACCTAAAATGTTGCTGACTTGTGGAAGCAGTGGGAAAAAATGTGGAAGCAGTGGGAGATCCTAGAATGCTCTTGAGGCCAGCTATCAGTAAAATCTACTGCTGCCTTGAAGACCATCTCTCACCATCCCAGAAAGCACAGGTTGCCATGTTCTTCTTCTTCTTATTATTATTATTATTATATTTCTTCCCCCTCCCTCCCTCCCTCCCTCCCTCCCTCTCTCTCTCTCTCTTTCTCTCTCTCTCTCTTTCTGTCTTGAGCTACACATGCTACTCCTGAGATACCAGTGATCCTGACTCCTGCTCTCCAGACTTGGCTGATCCATCCTGATGGATCAGCCAAGTCTTGGAGTTCTCATTACCTGAATATCACTCATTGCTGCTAAGGATGGCCAACATGGCCAACAGCCTAAAGATCCCTATGAGATTACTGTGGATGGTACCACATAGAAACCATAAAGATAGCTATGGCAGTTCTTTCTTGGATAGCCTTAGGACTGCAATTGCTAAGAACAGTTTTGCACTCACGCCTCCATCACTGAACAGGTAATGGGCTGCACTTTATCCAAAGCACATTACACTGTGTCTCATTCACCCATTCACACACACACACACACACACACACACCAATGGTAACAGAGATGCCATGCAACGTGCTAACTTGCCATCAGGAGCAACTTGGTATTCAGTGTCTTGCCCAAGGACACTTTAGTATGTGGAGTCACGTGGGCCGGGAATTAAACCACCAACCCTAAGATTAGTGGACAACCCGCTCTAGCACCTGAGCCACAGCCACCACAATTACTCACTTCAACACTTTAAGACTCCAAGACTTTTAAGTTGAAACTATAATGAATTTAGAAATTAATCTGATGTTCACACTCATAAGATGCCCATAAGTTCATAAATTCCTGTTTACACAATTGTTCTTTTTGATTATATAATATACAGTTACAGAAAATAAATTAATTATAATCACACAATCCGGTGTCACCCAGATGAGGATGGGTTCCCTTTTGAGTCTGGTTCCTTTGAAGGTTTCCTTATATCATAGCAAGGAGTTCCCTTTCAAAGACAACAAGACGTTGCGTGAGCTTTACACTGTGGGAAGCACCCTCGTGTGTGACCAGTATCTGAAACATGTGTAACATCATGCCTATTTATAGGCCTGCCATGATCAGGTGAAGTGGCAATTAAGCGTGTGTCGTGTGATATAAAAATGGCACCTGTGAACCACGCTATTAGCCTTAATATCTTCAGCGAGACTGCATGTCGGTCGTTTGTGTAATGCTAGCAAAAAAACTATAATTTTCTCTCTATCTTTTAAAAAAAATAAAGAAGAAACTTTCTGTCCCTTTAAAAAGAGGGAGAGAGAGAAGTGTATAAGTGAGAGAGAATTCAGGAAGTGTGTTACGCCTTGCTTCCGTTTCATCATGGGAGGGACACACGCACTTTCTGTGTGAAGTGTCTAGGGTTGGAGTATGCCAGGGCAGCCCCCGAGAGGTCTGACTGTGTGCTTTGTGAACGCCTTACAATTGCGCAGCTCCACTACCAAAAAAAAAATTCCTCTCTTACTCTGAGGAGCCAGAAGGGTGTGCCAGAAACTGAGAGCAGCTCTCAATTATATAAAAAGCTGCTGGAAGTGATTTATAAGGCTGGATGAGCTTTTTTCTTCGCAGTTAAAATAAATCTCCTAAAACACAGCAGAAAACTCTTCTTTTTTCCCATAAGTGCATGACGAAATATCATGCTTCTGGGGAAAACTATACATAATCCGCATTTGTAACCCTGCAATGTAGGATTATTCGGCCATTGTGGGCAATGAATGGCACGACTATTTAGCTATGCTGAAGGTGGAGGAGAGTTACCTCTCTCCATTGAAGGCAGGTAATTTTGGGGAGCCGGCTTTGCCATCCAAGCCATGTAAGGCCACCTCGGCAATCGTGGTCAAGGCCTGTGAGGCAGTGGGTCTTGCTTGTGGGTCACTGCATACAATGTTACAGGCCTACCAAGCAGACCTGCTGAGTGAGCTCAACATGCGGTGGCATTCAGCGCTAGTGCGAAGGAGGCACAGAAGGCGAGTATGGCGGCCTGCCTCCCACCGCAGAAAGCCAGGGGAACTGGGCGGCCACAGTCGCAGACTACTAATAGGCCCGATCTGAGAATGGTCATAAAAACCAAGCAGACAAAGGAGGAGCGGTCCTGAGGGGCTTGGGGAGTGGGTCCTGAGAGAGAGAAAGACGGGGGGGGGGCATGAAACACATTAGATACACGTTAAAGGAACACCTCTAAGTTTCAGTAAAAATTGACTGTTCCCCCTCCAAAAGTACATTGGAATTTTGTGATTCTTTCCTTCATGATGACACAATCTTGTTACCACTCCATTGTCCTGGGGCCTCCCTGGCTGTCCACTCATGATTTTGTAATTTCCTGGAGACAAGGTGAGCTCATGACCTGGGGTGAATC
Organism: Ictalurus punctatus; assembly: GCF_001660625.3. Classification (NCBI taxonomy): domain Eukaryota; kingdom Metazoa; phylum Chordata; class Actinopteri; order Siluriformes; family Ictaluridae; genus Ictalurus; species Ictalurus punctatus. The sequence continues at coordinate 7,781,855 of NC_030424.2, read as the reverse complement.
CTGTTTTATCCACTGCTGGTCTATTTCATGTCTCTCCACACACACAGAAAGTCCAGCCACCCAGGGAAATGTGGTCCTGTGGTGTAGAGAGCTAGCTGAAGTTTTTAGCAATACTCAAGTGGCAAAGTTACCACCACATCAACCTTGGGACTGTGCCATTGACCTCCTGCTAGGCGCTACACCCCCAAGAGGAAGAGACTACCAACTGTCTCTTCCTGAAACCCACACCAAGGAAGATTACATTATAGAAGCCCTAGCAAATGGCCAGATCCACTTATCCATGTCTCCTGCTGCCATAGGCTTCTTATTTGTGGAGCAAAAGGACAGGCTTCAGCCCTGCATTGATTATCAAGGTCTCAATGCTGTGATGGTCAAATTCAGGTACACATTACCCCATGTTCCATCCTCCATTGAGCTGATAAGAAGGGCAAAATTATAAAGTCCTGCATGTCTGTGTCATCACTTACTGTGGTGGTGGGGGTGTGCTTGAGTGTCAGCTGTGGATGGAGAGGATGCAAGGCAAACTGGCTGGTAATGTGTGATGTCATATTAGCCCAAGCTGTGTGTCTTTTTGTGCCTTCAAGGGCTCCTGTAACCCATGAGCAAGAGAGAGACAGTTGTTTTCTGTTGAATTTGAAAGTACGCTGAAAAGCATGCTCTAAATAAAGGTAAGCCTCCGGCTCAGTTAAGATTCTACCTGTCTCTCGAGTCTTCCTCCACACCTTCACACACTGGGGATCTACATTTACATACATGATATCTTGATTTACTCAAAAACAGAGGTGGACCACATCACTCTGATGTGGGCCATACTAACCAAGATGTTTGAAAAAAATCTGTATGTCAAGTTGGAAAATCGTGAGTTTCACAAAACATCTGTGAAGTTCCTAAGTTGCATCCAGTATGAGAAAGGAGTAGAGATGGACCAGGGCAAGGTGGACACCATCCGCTCCCATCCACCAACAAAAGCAACAAAGGAGATGCAATGTTTCCTGGGGTTCAAGGACCTCTACAGACATTTCATCAGATGGTATAGTGTGGTGGCTGCTCCTCTGACATTCCTTGTGAAGGGAAAATCCAAGGAACTAACATGGAATTGTGAGGCCCATAAAGCATATAAGTCACCACTGTCCCTGTCCTACATTACCCAGACCTGCAATTGATAGTTGGGGTAGATGCCTCTGGCCATGGGATTCTGGCAGTCCTCTCCCAAAAACAAGGTAGCCCCCAAAATATGCATCGCTGTGTCATCTTTTCTAGGAAGCTACACTGCAAAAAGAAATTATGATGAGGGACATCGTGAATTGCTCACCATCAAAGCGGCTCTAGAGGAGTGGAGGCACTGGCTGGCAGGCTCCAAGTACCCTTTTATAATCATTACAGATCACAAGAACCATGAGTACGTCAAGACCCCCAAGTGACTCAGCCAGCCAACAAGCCAGATGGGCCCTATTTTTTCCCTATTTTTTTTTTTATTTTTAGAACAGTACGTTAAGGAATGTGCAATATGAAGTAGTATGATAGTATCTCCCTGAAGACATACTATCAGGTCAAGGGGTTCAGTTCACATCCCAGGTCTGGCAGGGATTTTGCCAAAAACTATATATAAAGTCTATCTTCAGGTTATCACCCTCAGTCACATGGGCAGCCAAAGTGTGAATCCCTGTGTGTGTCCTGAGATTCCAGCCACCATTCTTCCCCTGGTCTGGAGAAATCTCAAACTTTCTTGCTATGGATGAGTGGATCAAGCCAAGCAAACAGATCTGGGAATTATCCCATGGCAGACTGGAAAGAGTGGTACAGCACCAGAAGATACAAGCTGACCATTACCGCTGCCCACACTGAACATTACTTTGCATTCTGCAACACCCAATCTGGACAGCCCCACTCAAGACCCTTTGAGGACACCCTCCCTCTGGCTTGAACTGCTTCTTTTATTAAAACACTCACTTTCTGTTGAAAGTGAATATGAAACAAGAAAGAAGGCCAGCACAAACCTATAAATTAAGACAAATAAAACGAATCATTAATCAATCAATGAATCATAACAAAAGAAATGGCACCATATGAATGGAGGATGGGCTGGTCTGTCTGTGCATAGCCGTAAACAGATGCCTCAGCTGACAGAAGATTTAGCTCTTGCTCATTATTATTAATACTATATATTATTAATTATTTTTATTGGCATAGATGTGAGTCAAAATAACTTCCACATCTGCCTTTCATCATTCATTTCTTGCTACCAGCTGTCTGTGCACTTGAACTTATGGAGTTTTATAGACATCACTAGACAGAAATGAGCTATTTTAGGAATGTGCTTTGTACTTCAAAGAAAATCAGCATTTCACAAATGTTTTCATGTTGTCAGAATAAAAAAAACACACTGTCACTGATCAAAACAGCTATGTTGCTTTCTGGCCTTCCCCAGCTCTTGTGTATATGATGGCAGTTAATGGAGTCATAGTGAGCACAACTGAGCTCTTCACCGGTGCTATAATGTGGATGCATACTAATGTTTGAATGGTCTCTATTTAATAATCACATGGGAGTTCACGTTCTCATTCTTGTATTCATTTTGTATCTTTCTTGTTAAAATTTTGTCTGTGCTTTTCTTTTTATTGTTTACAAACACCCTGGTAGATTGCAAGATGTATTTTATAATGTGTTATATTTTCTCAGGCAGTGTATTATTAGAAGTCCAAGCATGTAAAGCTGGAAGGATTTTTTTTGGGTGCCATGCAGCTAGTGCTAGAGGCAAGCAATACAACCGTTATTCCATATAGGATGCATTTCATCATGAAATTAGTTTAATGTTATGCATGAGTATGTATTCCTGCAAAACTGATTACAGAGTAAACTAGGTAACCTGTTTATTTACACAGTAAATCTAAATAAAACATGTTCTCTTCTAAAATCTGCTGTCTTATTCTACATTAAAAAAAAATAATATTCTAAAATTACAAAATAATATTGATCAAATGACAGTTAAGACCTACATACAATCATGTGAAAAAATAAATACAGCCCATGGATTTTTTTAATATATATATATATATATATATATATATATATATATATATATATATATATATATATATATATATATATATATTTTTTTTTTTATTGTTTCTTTTTTTTTTCTTTCTTTTTTTTTCTTTTTTTTTTTACATATTTGGACAAGCAAAGTCTTTCAAACAGTGCCTTTTAATAAAGGTGATAGACTATCAAATGACACATACAATTGACATTTTATAGTAATTTTCACAATTTAAAAACATAATAACAAAAAATAACAACAATAACAAAAAAACAGACCATTCACATGGAAAATTGAGTACACCCCAACATTTATCACACCTTCAACTCCATTAAGTATAAATTCAATGTTAAAGTCGATTTGCATAGCAATGTATGAATAAATTCATAGGAGACCTCACCTTAACTTTAGCCTGCACCCCATTAAGTCCAGATGCCATGACAGCAGCGCCATCAAAGCACTTTGGCACAAATTTATCCAGGCATTCGTATTCCTCCAGGAATCAGATAATGAGAGCAGCAATGTCATCAGCCCGCTTGCCACTCAATAAATTGTCAAATCTGACAAGCCTCTCCTTGACACCAGTGTCTGTCACATAACGGGAGCCAGTGCTAGCTGGGCTGCAGTACTCACATTTGTAGTTTCATACACAATAACTGCAACAAAACGTGCTTTTTTGATCTCCCTCTTGATCTCCTCTCCCATCAGTTCAACTATAGCACTAACCAGGTCATTTTGTATTTTGCCTGAAGTCCCTCTAAACACTTTGTTAGTGGAAATGTGGTAATGCAAGTCTTTGTCATGCTTAGCCAGAAAGTTTGACATCTCTATGTTCCTATCTGTGGACTCCTTGCTTTCATTGTGTCCCATAAATGAAAGCTTTTGATTACCCAGAAAGATGACACAATCAATCTTTTCAGTATTTCCCTATTTCTCTTGACTTTTTCATTGTGGAGCTCTGGTTCCCTTCAGATTTGTTCAGTGAGATCTACTTGGATGTCTCAGAATGTTTTCTAAAACATCATTGCATGCAAGTCTCCTGCCATGTTTTGGTGTCTTATTGCGGTCTTGGTTAGGCAATTCCAGTTTGCAAACCCAGTATGGCTCCAAACACCATATCGGTCAGTTGCAAATAACAAGCATTCCCAGCAATACAATATGCAATGTTTCTTGGATGCTGTAATCCAGGTGTACCTTTCTTAATTGGTCAATTGGAAGTGCACACAAATCCTTTGCCTGACTGGGACAGGCCCGCTACCTGGGGGTTGATCGACCCTTCTGCACAATCTCCCGCTTTTCTTGAAAGGTCCTTCTTGAAAAAGGCTTTGCCAGTAAATCTGCCACCAAAACAATTTCTTACCTCTCCTACAGCCATTGTGAGTAAAAAAAATAATAAATCAACAGAGCTAAGTAAAAATTGAAACAAATAAATCTAAAGCACTACTTGAAAATCTAAACTTCACACAAAAGAAAGGTTATGAGCTAGTTGGTTATATGTCAGTTAACTGTTATGTGCTCTGATCATGCCAGTGTGATTTCCATCCATCCATCCATCTTCTACCGCTTACTCCTTCTTCAGGGTCGCGGGGGAACCTGGGGCCAATCCCAGGGAGCATCGGGCACAAGGAGGGGTACACCCTGGACAGGGTGCCAGTCCATCACCCTGGACAGGGTGCCAGCACATACACACTCACACACCCATTCATACACTATGGACACTTTAGACACGCCAATCAGCCTACCATGCATGTCTTTGGACTGGGGGAGGAAACCGGAGTACCCGGAGGAAACCCCCGCAGCATGGGGAGAACATGCAAACTCTGCACACACATGGCCCCGGCGGGAATCGAACCCCGGACCCTGGAAGTGTGAGGCGAACGTGCTAACCACTAAGCCACCAAAAATTTTTTGTGTTGAAAAATTCTGACATAGGTGGCTAGGCCAGCTAGAAGGCTCTGGCATGTCAAAGAATACACCCAACATGGCAAACTTGAAATCTGATTGATTAAAGAATATGACAATCAACAACATTGTCTGCATTTGCTTCAATAGCAAAGGGGATTCACTCAAAATTCTTAAGGCCTCAGGGTAGATTGCACAAGTGGAAAATCTGATTGGATAAAAGCTCAGTTGAGGGAGAGAGTAGCAATGAAATGATGTTAAAGATCTAAAGATTTCTATAAGGCCTTCAGAAAAAAAGGCTGTGGATGCCTATGAGTCTGGCAAGGGATTTAAAATGATCTCTAAATTATTTAAAATACATAATTCCACTGTAAGGAAAATCATCTACAAGTGGCACAGATTTCAAATGACTGCCAATTTATCAAGCACTGACCGTCCCACCAAATTTAACACAATAGCAGACCATCTGATGCAAAAAGAAGTCTCCAAGAACTGTTTGTATCAAAGTGCATGCTTCCACAATCAGAAAGAGAAAAAAAGCCTTTGCTGTTTAAAATGAACATTAGAGCAAGACTACAGTTTGCCAATGAGCATATAGGCAAAGACCAGGCCTTTGGAATAATGTGCTCTGAACAGACAAATTAAAGAGAGTTGTTTGGCCACAGTAACAGCAGACATGTTTGGCACTGACCAAAGATAGCTTTTCAGGAGAAGCACTTCATACCAACTGTGAAGCACTGTGGTGGAAATGTTATGGTTTGGGGTTGCTTTGCTGCCTCTGGGATTAGACAGCTTGCATTCATTGATTCAGCTATGAATTCTACATCATATCAAAGAGTGCTTAAAGATAATGTGAGGCCATCTGTCTTAAAGTTAAAGTTGAACTGAAAGTTAATAAGGATAATATTCCTAAGCACACTAGAAAATCCACAAAGGAATGGCTCAAAAAGAAGAAATCGAGGGTTATGGAATGGCCTAGTCAAAGCCTTCCACTGAAATGTTGTGGGGGGATTTGAAACAGGCAGTATAAACATCTTGCAACTGAAAGAATATTGCATGTAAGAGTGGTCAAAACTTCCTGCAAACCTAGAGGACAATTATGCAAAACACCTACAAGAAGTTATTTTTGCTAAAAGGGGCAATACTAGCTTCTGAGGCCAAGGGTGTACTTACTTTTTCCACAGAAGAATATCACATCACATTATTAAATATCTAAATTCCTATTAAAGCACACCTATTATGGTTTTCAAACGTGCCCAATTTGTTTTAAAGATCTCGTACAATAAATTAACATGCATCCAAGATCAAAAAACACTTTAATGTGCTCATAATTTAAACTGCAGCATTACCTTTTTTCCCCCCAGTGTCACAAATGACTCGGTCAATGATCCATTCTAAAGGATTCCTTCTAAACTCTCCCTTTCAGAGAGCATACTCTGCTCTGATTTGTCAGATGTCCCAGTCTGTTGTGATTGGTCTACTGCTGTTTCAAAAAGGAAACACCCACTACCATAACGAGTTTCAGCATCGTCTGTTTGCAAGCAGCCGATGAAGACCAGAGGCAGGAGTTTTTGTTACAAACCTAAGTAGGTTTGTACAGGAAGTCTGGAATTACTGACGACTCGTTTCAGGTGTTCAGAATCAGTTCCTTCTTTTGGAAGGAATAACGCCGTTTGATGTGCACTTTTTTTTTTTTTTTAACTTTGCAGATGTTTTTACATTCACAAACAGCTATATAACACACTACATGAAAGGTAATATTTGAAAGAAAAAAAAAACATAATAGGTGCACTTTAAGTAATTTCATGGGTTTGAATTAAAAAATTCAATCCAAATGTGGCCTGTGGACAGATTTTAATTGTTCTACGCATGGAAAATATTTTGCTGAGGGTGAATTTGTGAAAAAGATAAATATTTTCTTTTTGTTAGTTGATACCCTACTACTGAAAATTGTTAATTAAATTTAGTAGTTTGATAAATATAAATTGTTCTATATGCTATTTTTTTTTTTATGTTTTGAATATTTAATATTTGAATACCTGCCCTCAGGTATTTTTGATAGTCCTTGATTGAGCCTCTTTTGGACACTCCTGATCTTTTTCAATTTACCACTATGTAAATTCCTATAAAATAATAGTAAATCTATGTTTATCCAGAATAAGATTACCATAACATTATTGTTTATATCCATCACTTTCTACATAATAAATTACTGTAATTTAACAGCTTTTTTACTAGCACCCCGTTGCCAGTCTTTTACCAAGTTTTTGCACCTTAATGGGTAGTAATAAAGAGCATAAGTAAAGAGCACAAGAGATTACATCACTAAGATAGACTAAGATAGGGGAGGTGAGGTGGAGGGCATAATCTGTGTTGATTAATAAGGTTAATAGCACATTGGAGGAAGCTGTTGTGGTAACATGCTGTCTTGGTGCAAAATGTTTGCCTGATATAGGTTCTAAACCAATTGCTTTGAGCTGATAAATACTTTTCTGCCCAAAATTTAAACTTAATATAAAACAAAATATAAACCTTTACAGCCATGAAGCAGGGATGGGACAAACATACACACAACTCCAGCATGATTCATTTGAGTAATAAGGCACTATTATAAAGTAGCAGAAAAAAACTGTGTTGAGCTTCACATACATTTGAAATAGAGAATTTGCTAATATCTGCATGTAAGGGATGTCAATAGCAGTTATTCTTAGTAAAATGGAAAAAGCTGGTGCAGTGCAAATTGGATCCCAGATTTTACTCTGTCTAATGCTTAAGAGTAAACTCAGCTCTGCTAAAAACTACTGTTAAAATCAAGGTCCAATTACAGAGGTCAGTCAAACCACACTATCACAACAAGGTTAAAAGTCAAAAACATAAACATTGCATGGGTCACCTGGCAGTCAACATCCAATTGAAGCAATTTGGATGATTGACCATTATACATTCTAAAACATTTACCATCAACTTTGCTTTGTAAGCATTTTATAATCTAGTCTAATAAATAAGGAATAAAACACAATGAGGCCTGCTGCTACAGGAAAATAATCAACAGTGGGGTGGTATGATGCCATAGAAAATTTGGCTTATGTCTTCAAAATTTGAAGACATAAACAATGTCTTCAATTAAAGTGCTGTTTCCTTTGATCTCTTCTGAAAAAGCATATTTACAGCCCAAGACATGGATTTCAGTATGACATATTGTGGTTACATAAAACTCGACTTAATACTGCTTGCTGCTTAAGCCAATATTTTCCAAGAAAAATGGTCAGAATCACAGCTAAACAAGGCATGCTTCAGGTTGTGGCAAACTCCACCCTGAGTGCAGTAAAACCAGAACCTAGAAACACAGTAAAACCAGAATAAACACTGCAAGCACTTTTGCAAGATGGAATAATACAGTATATTACTGGTGAAAGATAAAACTGTATACAGAATTAGCTATGTTGCAACTGGTCAGGTATGTAAGCAATCTGTATAAGGTTTTGAACTGTTTGAAATTTCAAGAGTTTAGAGTATTATAACTTGTCTTTCAAGCAGATGAATGAGCTACTGGGTAGTTCCAAATGCTAACAATGCTAATATAACAATGCTAGTTTCTAAGAAAAACAGGTCCGCACTCGACCATGCACTCGACCATACTCATGAATCAATATGAGCCAAAGGTCATGTGTTTATAGTGTATTGGCTTTCAAGCAGCTGAATGATCTACTGGGGAGCTTAAAATGCTAATGATGCTAACATGCTAATACCAAAGCTTTAAATCTCACAAGACCTAATTACAAAGAAAAACAAGACAGTGAAGGTAACTCTTGACTCTCTCATTCCAGTAAACATAGAAGTTTGTCTTCTACTGACAGACCATCATACATGTTTTATATCTGGCAACAAGGAGACACTGAGAGCTACAAAGAACAATCTGAATGCTGGCATTAGTGCATATAAGAAAAACTACAATGTATAAATAGAAAGCCACTTTAGCAGCAACTAGGAACCACTTGTTGAAAAAGCAAGAGTTCGCATCAAAGAAAATCACACATGGAGCTTCAACACATCCCACACTGTCAAAAAGGCCCATCAATATTATGGACATGCACTGTAGAGAGCATTTTGACCAGCTGTATCATGGTCTGGTATGGCATCTCTATTGCTTTTGACCGTAACTCCCAACAGTCGGTGGTGAAAGCAGCCGAGTTCATCACTGAAAATAAATCAAAGACACTTTTGCATACATCAGTTCACAGACGCCCACAATTGGCTAGTGTCACTTTGGGTGGGAGGGATGCCATTACTCTCCCCTAACAATCAGAGAGCATGGCCAATTCTGACTCCTGGTCAGATGACCTGGTACCTATGACAAAAACACTTTCCTTAAACATTTTATTTAACAAAAACTGCAGACAGAAAGACAGATAAAAGAACCCACATGTTCCCATTTTCTTAATGAATGTAAAGTTAGGGGAAGGTGTAGGCATTATTTAACGACACAAAGGTAGATTTATAAACGCGCGCATGTGTGTGTGTGCGTGTGTGTGTGTGTGTGTGTGTGTGTGTTTGTACCAGTGGTACATTAACAATGTCTGTGATGTAGGAGTGAACTCAGTTCTATAGTTGAACTCAGGACATTGAGGATATTGTAAAGGATGTTGTCACTGCAGGAAGTTTATTTTGGCTTAAAGTAAAACTCAGCACATGAATATTTAATTTATGTCTTCTTCAGAAATGTGGTGCTTTTAACCTGACAGGCAGTGAGCAGAAATTACTGATGCAGCATTCTGAACGAGTAAAATGTTCCATGAAGCTCCCATTTGACTGCCATATTTTATTTCCACCCTTTACAGCTTTTTGCTGAAAGATGCCTGTTTGGTGATCCTCTTGAAGCACACAGGGACACCTCCTTGGCTCAGGGAAATGTTGAAGATGTCTGTGAGGACATCTCAGTATCTACAATAGTATATTGGAGCTGAAATTAAATTTGCATTTGAAATCTGTTGCTGCTGACTCTCAATTATAAGTCAAAAGAGCTGACAGTGAAGCACACCAAACAAACAAACCCATCAGAGAGATACAGTGGTGGAAATAAGTATTGAACACGTCAACATTTTTTTCAGTAAATAAATTTCAGATGAGGTTATTCACATTAAATTTTCACTAGACATTAGTATTACTCAAGAAACCCAAAAATATAAAAAATTCACAACATTAAAGTCCATAAATAAAGTTGTGTGTAATGAAGTGGAATGACACGGGGAAAAAAGTATCCGTAAGTAATTATACCCCCTATCTGTGTCAATTATTATCAGCTGGGTTAGTAAATTGATTGTTTATAAAAAGGCTTTTCATTACCAAGGTGTCACACAAAAAACATCTCATGATGGGTAAAAGCAAAGAGCTCTCTCAAGACCTTCTGAACCTTATTGTTGCAAAAACATATTGATGGAATCGGATACAGACGTATTTCAAAACTTCTGAATTCTCCAGTAAGCACCATTGGGAACATTATTGGCAAGTGGAAGCAACATCACTCCGTCATCAACCGGCCACACACAGGAGCTCCTCGCAGGATTTCTGACCACGGAGTCAGCAGAATAGTCAGAAGAGTAGCCCAAGAGCTAAGGACAACTCAGAAAAAGCTCCAGAAACACTTGGAGGCAGCAGGTGCCAATGGCCAATGTCACAGAGAAAACAATAGGCAATGGACTCCACTGCTCACGCTCACCCCGCAAGACTCCATTACTAAAGAAAAGGCACGTCGAAGCTCGTTTAAGGTCTGCTACAACTCATTTAGACAAGCATATGAAATACTTGGAGTGTAGTCTGGTCAGACGAGAGCAAAATTTAACTTTTTGGTTGTCATATTACACACCACGTTTCTTCATACAGGAATTGTCTTGAAGCTGTCATTACAAACAAAGGCTTCTCCACTAAGTATTAAATTTCAGTTAGCATGTTCAGTACTTTTTTCTTGTGTCATTCCACTTTATTGCACATAACTTTATTTATGGATTTAATGTTGTAAATATTTATATTTCCAGATTTCTTCAGTTAATACTGATGTCTGGTGAAAATTTCATATGAATAACCTCATTGGAAATATATTTACTGTACTTTTTTTTTTTTTTTGATGTGTCCAATAATTATTTCCCCAACTGTAGAAAAAGCATTACTGCAAAGGATTTACAACCAAGTATTAAAAATTACAATTTAATTTATGATTGTTAGTTTGTTTCATGTCAATTCCAATATACTGTGGTAGACAGCTAAAATAACAATAAATTTGTCAATGTCCAAATATTTATGGACCTTACTATAAAAACTCGTACATCAAGGATATTAAATATCTATGAAGTATCCTAAAGTTGGCAACTGGATTAAAAAAAAATGAAATGGGGGAAAAGGGTTATTGAGTCTTGAGACTAAATAGTAATTCACAGACAATGCTGTGTCAAATGTGTCAGGCTGGAATTGGGGAGAAATTTGTTTGCATCATTTGCCATCATGGATACACCAAATGCCCCATCAAATCAGAATAAGGGTTAGTGGTAGGTGCTAAGTGGTGGGCAAGATAAGCTGTTCTTGAGAGGTTTTGCACTTTCATGACATACTTGGGGTGAATACTTGGGGCATTCCAAACTGCATACTACTGAACTAAATAGTATGTCACTATACAATTGGTCTCATTAACGTGTACATATACTTCTTAATGTGCATTATGCAGCTTGTGACATAGCCTTGAATTCTATCTCAATGTGTGCAATCCCAGTTGTGGAATTAATCCATGTGGTCGAGAGGGGCCCAACACAACCCAAGTTACTAAATATTGTTTTACAAGTAGCTTGATATATATTTTTTTGTAGCAGAAAATCCTGTATCTGAAATAAACAAGCCTAGCTGATATAGGCCTCAATCTTACCAGTGACAAGAAAGGTACAGCGGCCAACACCAGCCTCATTGCTGATGTCGCAGGTGTAGGCACCATAGCCCTCACGGTTCAGTGCCTTGACATGGTACTCCGTGTCATCACGTGTATCCAACTGGCCCATGGTGAGGAGGCGTGAACCTAGCTTCCACTCATATTTCACCACACGAGATGGATGTGCGCGCAGTACTCTGCAATTCATTGTGAATGCCCGGCCCAGGCCCTGGCGTAGCTCAGTGTACATCGGCTCCACTGCAGGGGGATCTATCCAAAAAAAAACAATAAAAATAAATAATAAAAACTTTTGCAATCAGTGTCCATTGAGGAAAAAAAATTATGTAATAAGTGGTTCTCTCAAAGGCAATGTGACCGCAAACCAGTTATTGACAGCAAATCGGTGAAATGACATAAAATTTCTGATATCATTGGAGTTGTCACAGTCTTGCATTTATATTATAAAATACAGTCACAGAAAGTACAAATTAGAAGTCTGGAGTTTTGCCATATATTTCCAAGGGGAAAAAAAACATGCTGCTGCATCTGTTGCATAACAGTTGTTAAGACAGCTAAAACACTGTTGACTCATTTTGTGTATAAGTGAGCTGGGTAGTGAATCATCCATAGGTTGAGAGCTGGCACACATGGGCCTCAGAGTATGTACAGAGAAATCATGTGGTCTCAAGAGTCTTGTCTTTGAGAGATAATGTGAAGAAGGGAACTAGCTCAGAGGATGTACTTGCCATTTTAGTGCACAGCATTTCTGAAGTTCACGGAACTTTGGATGTTAAAAAAGCATAAATTCAAAGAATAAGTGGTTGCACAGCATACTCCATTAAGTTTACAACCCACCACTCAAAACAATATACGACTTTGTTTACTAAAGGTCTGTGTGTGTGTGTGTGTGTGTGTGTGTGTGTGTGTGTGTGTGTGTGTGTGTGTGTGTGTGTGTGTGTGTGTGTCTGTGTGTGTGTGTGTGTGTGTGTGTGTGTGTGTGTGTGTGTAAAAACGTGCAAACTTGGTAACACCCACTAAAAATATACAAACTGACTTATGGGAGACAAATTGCATCTTTCACATGAATGTTTTGTGTTCTTTAACTGATATGCAGTTGCATGGGCAGGTTACACAAGTAGGCTGGATACAAATGCAGGTTTATTTTGCAAATCACAGGGAGACAAAACCAGAAGGCAGACTTTTCTAAGACAAACTACACAAAGTCAAACAAGGAAAGCAATGCACAATACAAAAGTGTCAAAATGAGACTTCACAAAGTTCTGTTTTTTACACAAGTCCTAAAATGTAGACAACAAGAACCCAATTAAACAAATGAGACAAAAATTTTATACTTGGCCATTTATTTATTGAGGAGAATGATCCAAATATTACCTGTGAGAAAATATGTGGCAAAAATATGTGAAACTTTCCTTCCAGTATCTGGTGTGACCCCTTGTGCAGAAATAACTGCAACTAAATGTTTCTGGTAACTGTTGATCAGTCCTTTACATCAGCTAGCAGGAATTTTTGCCCATTCCTCAGTACAGAACAGCTTAAATTCTAAATGTTGGTGGGTTTCCTCACATTAACTGCTTGCTTCGGGTCCTTCCACAACATTTCTATTGGTTTAAGGTAAGAATTTGACTCGGCCATTCCAAAATATTAACTTTATTCTTTGGTAGAATGACTTGTGTGCTTAGGGTCGTTGTCTTGCTGCATAACCCACTTTTTATTGAAATCCAGTTCATGAGCAGATGTCCTGACATTTCCTTTAGAATTCGCTGGTATACTTCAGAATTCATTGATCCATCAATTATGGCAAGCCTTCCTGGCCCAGATGCAGTAAAATAGGCCCAAACCATGATACTACGACCAGCATGTTTCACAGATAGGATAAGGTTGTAATGCTGGAATGCAGTATTTTCCTATCTCCAAACATAACGCTTTTCATTTAAACCAAAAAGTTCTATTATGGTATCATCCATCCACGAAACATTTTTTTTTAGGAGAGCAGTGACTTTCTCCTTGCAACCCTGCCATGCACACCATTGTTGTTCAGTGTTCTCCTGATTGTGGACTCATGAACATTAACATGAGCTAATATGAAACAGGCCTATAAATGCTTAGAACTTACCCTGGGTTCCTTTGTGACCTTGTGGACTATTACACATATTGCACTTGGAGTGATATTTGTTGGCCAACCACTCTTCGGGATTGACCACTCTTGAATTTTCTCCATTTGTACACAATCTGTCTGACTGTGGATTGGTGGAGTCCAAACTCTTTAGAGATGGTTTTGTAAACTTGTCCAGCCATGATCAACAACTCATGTTCTGAGGTCCTCAGAAATCTCCTTTGTTCATGTGACTAAACACTTCCACAAACATTGTGAAGATCAGACTTTGATAGATCCCTGTTCTTTAAATAAAAAAGGGTGTTCACTCACCTGATTGTCAGCCCATTGATTGACAACACCTAACGCTAATTTCACCTTCAAATTAATGTTGTGGATAAAAATGACATGAAATAAACAGGAGGGAGACCTAGTATGAGTAATATGTAATTTTATTGAAAATTCACAGGACTGGTTGGATTCACACTTTAAGATCTTTAAGAGTAACACACTATGGTTTATTAGTCACAGAGAATTATAAGAGCTGAGGAGGGCAGGCTGAGAAACACACACACTCTCGTACAGTCAAGGGCAGGCGTGCAGACATAACACACACAAAGGCCCAACGCACACACATAACATTATAAGATAACAACATGAGACTAAGGTCTCTCTATAATTGTTTTCTCTCTCTCCCACTTTCAATCCTAATTGTAGTCAGAAAGTCCTCTTTCAAAACATAACGGTAGTCAGAAAGTCCTCTTTCAAAACATAATGGTAAATTTGATAAGCCTCTTTTTAAACATCATGGTAATGTAGATGAGCTCTTTTTTTAAGCCTATTGGTATTGATATCATAGTCTTTCTAAAATATATTGGTTATCTACTGTGTAAATACAGTATAAATACTGGAGCTCCAGGTGTCAGATCACTTCTGAGAATTCTCATCGGTGTGGATCTCATGTGGTGGCACGGAACCAATAAATCTGGACCCTTGCTTCTTCTCACTCACGGCCGGTGTCTTTTTTCCTATCTCCAACTGGGTTTACAGATGTGAGTATTTGCTTCTATGTTGAATTTTAAGTGTCTTTGGGTGATAGGCTAAATTTGGGCCAGCATTTGGCGACCCAGATGGGACTGGGTTAAGATCTATATTGGTCTGTAATCTCTCCCGTAGGGCTTAACTCTCTAAGCAACAGATAGACCGTGTAGGGGAAAAGGCATTGCAGACGCTTGTTATTTCAAAGTTCTGTTTTAGTGATCTGTTGTTACGGGTGGGAAGCCCCCGGGGTGGGAAGAAAGACTAAAGTTGGTCTCCAAAAGAACCTTGAGTGAGTGAGAACAGGTAAGAGAAGTGTAAACCCATTGTAATGGTATAAGGGCTATGTATAAGGTTCATAAGACTGTTTAATGAAATTGTATGTGTTGTGTGAGTGAAAGTCCTGCAATACCGCTGGTTAAAAATTCCAGGGCTGGATAGGAAGCAGGTGGATATGAGGCCTCAAACCCCAGATACCGGCCACTCGAGGTGGCGGCTGCTTTGGTGGGGGACCCCTAATACCGCTGGTGAAAGATTCCAGGGCTGGATAGAGAGGGGTTAAATCCTGGGCCCAGGTCCGGGTCACGCAACTCGGGGAAAGGACCCGTCAAGAGAAGCGTGCCCGGTGTATGAATGTGTATTAACAAATGTGTGTGATAATATAAATAGGTGTAACAGTGTGTAAATATAATATTGGTGTGAGAGCTTGCATGCGTGTGTGATAAACTCCAAAAATTAGTTTTGGAGATAAGTGTGAGTGAGTGTGTGTTCTTTTCTGTGCAGGCCTGCTTCTGTGTGAAAGGAAAAAAAAAAAACACACACACACTATGTGTGTGCTCTTCAGATTGAGATGGGTAACACAGAACGTTGTGAGATATTTCTGCTTTTTCATTGAATGTTTTGAATTTGGTACACACTTTGTGTGAGTCGGGTGGGACTGTTTGTATTATAATTACTTTGGTATCAATAACTGCTGTATGAATGTTTTAAAAATTGGGGAGCAGTCAAGAACATTGTAAATATTTTAGGCATCTGCCTGATTGCCCGTTGTGTAAATCAGAACTTCTAGACCTGTAATATATAAAAACATATTCCCAGATTGTGTGATCCAGGGAAAAAGGAAGACTGAAGGTAGAAAAAAGTGTGCATTTTCAGGCCCCAGAAGCCATTGTTGAGAAATGAGTGAGTCAGACACTCGAAATGTGGAGGAGAAAGTCCATTTGGACCTTTCATTTATATTCCATAAATTAAGTTATAATAAAGGGTTTCTCTTTTATGACGGGTGAGCAGAGAGATAAAAAAAAAAAGGAATAGTTTTCTGTAGGCCTAAAAGGAGGTCTAAGCCCAGATTATAGAATACATGGTTTGGTTTGTCATTCACACATACAGCCTTATAATCTCAATAGCTCAATTGTAGTTAGCTTGCTCTTTCAGCAGCCTTTGGGCTGTGGATAGTTCTATGGGAGATAAAAAGTAGTCGACACAGAGTGTTTCTTTTTTGTCTATATTGCTCGTTTCATTCAGTGCCTTGTCTATAAATCCTGCAGAGATGTTAGGTATAATATTTGTAGTATTTTAGTAACTATTGTTATACAACTTGAAGTTAGTAAGTTATAAAAAATTGTGTTCACAATTATGGTAATTAAGTACATAACACTTAAATTCCTTTTAAATAATGTGGAAAAACTAGTTGGAACAACATGATTTTTTATGAGTAATCAAGTTAAAAACTTGTGTTTATTATACAGATTATTAAATGAGAGTTTTAATTGAATACATTTGACTGTAGAGGAAAAGGTGATTTCTCCAACTCAGTGTGGTTCGTTGGTTGAAATTAATTTAAAGTTGTCATAACTCAAAAATGATTGGTGTTTTGCAAAACTGTCTGTGTGGTTCCCCTGAAAGAGTTTTATGTGTGTTGATTGTTTGTTTAGTATTATGATGTTACTGTGCGTGTTCCAAGTTATGAGGGAGGCTCTCCGTCCGGCCCGGCTCCTCAGTCTCCTGGCATGACACCAGACTGGATTGAGACTGTGTTGAGCGGATTGTATACAGTTCCATATTTAGATAGGTTACATGGCTGGTCAGAGGCATGCGTGCCGGAGCTCCAAATCATTCATTTAATTTTAATTTGAATCCCGTGTGTTTCCCTGTTAGGAAACTGAATGAAAGTGTTTTGAATTCCATGATGACATTCATCTAAACACAGAGCACGCAAGAGAGGGAGAGAGCGTGTGCGAGAGATCTTCCCCCCCCTTTACAATCCTTTAGTTATCAAACTGCACACTACACATTAAAGTCAAGGTGACTCAATATATATATATATATATATATATATATATATATATATATATATATATATATATATATATATATATATATATATAAATGCTTAAACATATTTCTGTAAAAATTAAAATCAATCAGTATTTTTTGATGTTATCAGTCCGGAGAGAACTTTACTGGCAGTTTATGTGTTGTGCCACGTTGTTTCTTCTGCACAGGCATATCGACATCTTTGCCTGACTAAAGATAAAATTGATGAGCTGACATTTGAACCTGTTCCTTGTGAGTGATGTACTTAACAAATAAAAACCTGAAAAGTAAAACAGACCCGAGGTTACAGTCTCTGCCTAACTGTGAGGCCAAATCACAAGGACCGAAGTGAGACATGTGCAATGTGGTCGTATCAGGCTAAGTCACATCCGCCCTGTTGAGATAATGTTGAGCCTAAACATTTGGTTTTAGAGAGCACTGTACCTTCACAGCAGTATTAAATGTAGGTAAGTCAAATGAACTGACTCACTAACAAGAGCTGGAATAACCATAACTAATTTGTGTATCTGTGATTCCTATACGGGTACGTGTCTATACATTGTTAAGCAGTGTAAGTGTGAGTTCTTCTGGCGTGTGGAATTCATGTTGCATAATGATGAATAATTTCTGCATATTTTCTCTTTGAATGTTGGTTATGTCCAGTGATGAATAATTAGTAAGATCAGATGGCAGTAGTAGTCTGCACATTTTAAACTCTCTGTAAGGTGTTGTACGCCTGTTACAGATGTGATATCTGAGTCCGTAATATTAGAATAAGGTGGTGATTACTTAATGTGGAATTCGGGTTTTGCAGGGAGTACGAGTATCTGGATTAGGCAGCCTTGCATAATGGTTCCTTTTGCAGACATGTTGTGCTGATGTGAGTTTGTGAGTTAGTTTAATTACAGTCTCTTTGCAACAGTGTGGTTTGAAGTGATTTGTTTCTTTTCTGAACCGTAGATTGGTGAATAGAATAAAGTAGTTATGTAAATATACAAATATATATATATATACAGTGAGGGAAAAAAGTATTTGATCCCCTGCTGATTTTGTACGTTTGCCCACTGACAAAGAAATGATCAGTCTATAATTTTAATGGTAGATTTATTTGAACAGTGAGAGACAGAATAACAACAACAAAATCCAGAAAAACGCATGTCAAAAATGTTATAAATTGATTTGCATTTTAATGAGGGAAATATGTATTTGACCCCTCTGCAAAACATGACTTAGTACTTGGTGGCAAAACCCTTGTTGGCAATCACAGAGGTCAGACGTTTCTTGTAGTTGGCCACCAGGTTTGCACACTTCACAGGAGGGATTTTGTCCCACTCCTCTTTGCAGATCTTCTCCATGTCATTAAGGTTTCGAGGCTGACGTTTAGCAACTCGAACCTTCAGCTCCCTCCACAGATTTTCTATGGGATTAAGGTCTGGAGACTGGCGAGGCCACTCCAGGACCTTAATGTGCTTCTTCTTGAGCCACTCCTTTGTTGCCTTGGCCGTGTGTTTTGGGTCACTGTCCTGCTGGAATACCCATCCACGACCCATTTTCAATGCTCTGGCTGAGGGAAGGAGGTTCTCACCCAAGATTTGACGGTACATGGCCCCGTCCATCATCCCTTTGATGCGGTGAAGTTGTCCTGTCCCCTTAGCAGAAAAACACCCCCAAAGCATAATGTTTCCACCGCCATGTTTGACGGTGGGAATGGTGTTCTTGGGGTCATAGGCAGCATTCCCCCTCCTCCAAACACGGCGAGTGGAGTTGATGCCAAAGAGCTCCATTTTGGTCGCATCTGACCACAACACTTAAACCCAGTTGTCCTCTGAATCATTCAGATGTTCATTGTCAAACTTCAGACTGGCATGTATATGTGCTTTCTTGAGCAGGGGGACCTTGCGGGCGCTGCAGGATTTCAGTCCTTCACGGCGTAGTGTGTTACCAATTGTTTTCTTGGTGACTATGGTCCCAGCTGCCTTGAGATCATTGACAAGATCCTCCCGTGTAGTTCTGGGCTGATTCCTCACTGTTCTCATGATCATTGCAACTCCACGAGGTGAGATCTTGCATGGAGCCCCAGGCCGAGGGAGATTGACAGTTCTTTTGTGTTTCTTCCATTTGCGAATAATCGCACCAACTGTTGTCACCTTCTCACCAAGCTGCTTGGCAATGGTCTTGTAGCCCATTCCAGACTTGTGTAGGTCTATAATCTTGTCCCTGACATCCTTGGAGAGCTCTTTGGTCTTGGCCATGGTGGAGAGTTTGGAATTTGATTGATTGATTGCTTCTGTGGACAGGTGTCTTTTATACAGGTAACAAACTGAGATTAGGAGCACGCCCTTTAAGAGTGTGCTCCTAATCTCAGCTCGTTAACTGTATAAAAGACACCTGGGAGCCAGAAATCTTTCTGATTGAGAGGGGGTCAATTACTTATTTCCCTCATTAAAATGCAAATCAATTTATAACATTTTTGACATGCGTTTTTCTGGATTTTCTTGGTTGTTATTCTGTCTCTCACTGTTCAAATAAACCTACCATTAAAATTATAGACTGATCATTTCTTTGTCAGTGGGCAAACATACAAAATCAGCAGGGGATCAAATACTTCTTTCCTTCACTATATATATTATACGGTGTGCTATGAATATGTCATACAAAGTATACGAGTTGCAATATTTAAATAATACAGAGCAGTGGTCACAAACTCGAGGAATGGAGCATATACTGCACAATCTGTGAAGTGAATTGATAAATCTTTATATGGTAGCTGTGACTGAGCTGTGACCTGGATGCAGGTGTGTGTGATCTGGGAATTGCAGTCCATGGCAGCCATGTTTGTGGACCGCAGTGCAGAATGGGAAATGTGGTTTGTGACATGAGTAGATTTAACACTACGTTAATATGGTCAAATACAGTTTAAATGAAATGGATACATTTATAGAAGGAATCTTATGCTTTTTCACAAATGGGCACTCAGCCAAGGAAACAAATTGGTGGTAAATTGAAACAAAGCTCATAGATGATAAATTTTATTTTAGACTAAGTTAAATACATATTCACATTACTCCTAATTAGATATATTTAAATAAAGTGAACAAAATTTAAATGTCATGTATGAAGGGTCTGAGTGATATTTTGAGTGTGGTACAGTTATAAGTTAATAAGGGACAAAGGGGTGCATGCATGTCTACCATTTAGACTAAACACTATTGTTGTACACATAAAACCAAATTTACTAGGTTGTTTTGAATAAAAAATAGTGGGATAAAAGTGACTAGAGAACTGTAAATACATGTCTAGATCTTAACCTCATTTACTTTATTTTAGTTCTGTATTATTGGGATTATCACTCGTTAGCACAGATGGGATATTAACATGTTAGGTTAGTGTACATCACAAATAGTCCTAGACTAAAGCATTTTGTTTTTCATGCACCAGAAGGATATTAAGAAAGGAAATCAGGAAGGGATAAGAATGAATCTTTGCCAATTGGGTTTGTATTTTTTAAAGTCAACAGACTAGAACTCTTTTATAGATTAACTAAACATGGGAGTGGAAGACCCCTTTATGAGAGGTCTTATTCGTTTGAATAGAGAAGTTGAGATTACTTCAATAATTTTTAAATGATTTGATAGACCAATCTCTGCAGCAATATTTCATGATCCACTGTGTCGAAAGCCTTTGATAAATCAACAAACAGGGAAGTGCAGAAGGTACCGTGACATTGTTTTAGGACTTTCAAAACAGCTGTTGTGATGATATGTTTATATGACCTTAGACTTTTTTGCAAACTGATGACATGTCAACGGTTCACTGAAAAGGCTTTCTAAAAGGGACATAGGACAGGAGGCTTTGGGATTGGACTGTAATGATCTAATATAGTGGGATTTCCCTGGTTTAATAATAATAATAAAATAATAATAATAATAATAATAATAATAATAATAATAATAAAAATAATTTAAAAAGGCTACTTTCCAAATTTCTGGTATAACCCTGTTGTCAAATGAAAGATTAAAAAGATAAGTTAAAAGAGATGAAATAATATCAGCTTCTAAGTTTAGAAATACAGACTCCACACAATCAGGGCCTTGTGATTGATTCATATCGAACAATGTGTGTGCTCTGTAAACATCAGAAGTCTCCTCATTTTGAATGTTTAATGGATTTCTGCATTATTAAAATCAGTATACAGTGAATCACTTGAAAAGTATTCACCATTTGTAATAGGCCTAGATCTGGGGCATAAATTGAACATTTAATGATGGGTTTTGCAGTTGTGTGTTCCCAGTTGTCTGTCTCCAGTTTCCAAATTGGACAGTGATGGTGGCATCCCTCATCCTGAACTCGCTAACATACCTGGCACATTATGGGCTACATAAGGTTGAAGCACGGCAAGTAAGATGTACACTGTATTAAGCTAAAGTGAAGTATAGTCATCCTGTGTCCTGTAAACAATATCCTCCATCCTCAGAAAAGGATGAAGGAACATGCCCACTTAGCTTAGAATTATTACAGCAAGCTGTGATAACAACTGCGATAATTTCTGCAATACAACCCACCCAGTAACCAATGTTTAAGGCTGGAAGAGGATGGCATTTTACACAAAAGTTGCACAGTCAACTAACTAGTCATCCCAGTAGCTCCATTATTCATAGTATGTTGTGTATATATATATATATATATATATATATATATATATATATATATATATATATATATATATATATATATTTATATATATATATAAAATATCCCTACTGTAACCCATCCCATTCCACATGATATTATTATTGATCAGAGCTTTTTCCAAGTTACTGCATGTGAGAGCTCAAGGCCGTTACTCCCCTTAACATTCCTAGATCACTAGTATACCTGGGAGCGTCACCTTCGGGGGCGGTGGGCTCCCCTGCGGTGTACTCCTTTGTGGTCATAGACTCCCCTGCACGCTCCCAAGGCCGACAGGACATGATTGGGGTCATCCTCCGCCCCATAAAGCACAACAAATGTTCCTGGACGTTATCAAGTATGGTCTGCAGTGGATCACTGATTACTCTCTACATGACAAAATCCTGAGATCTGGGTGTTCTTTGGACCAGCCTGACATTGAATGGACTAATGCTCTGCACCTGTACTATGGCTGGCAAACGTCAACAAAGACTGTGTCTTACATGTGACTGAAAGGGGGGACGCTGCTGGGGGTCCTGGCTCAGGAGTGTATGGCGCTTGCAGGGCTGTAGTTTATGTATTGAAAACATTGGATTTGGTGGCACATGGATTGCCAGCATGGTGCGTGCCGCGGCTAGAGATGCTCTCTTAGTGCAGATCACTGGGAAAATTGCCCTCTCACACATCGTTCTTATACTCATCACACCAGGTCATTTCTATTTTGAAAGAAAAGGATATGGGGATATGGGGTTAGTCTATGTGCCACCCAAAACTGAAATTTCCTCGAGCTTAAAAGTCTGAAGTTTCGAGTCTGAAATTTCACAAATATTATGAGCACCCTGATCTGCCCAATTGGCTGAATTAAAAGCTATCACTACAGAGTGCAACCTGGTTAAGGGTAGAATTGCTCATATATAAATATATAGATAAATATTGACGTTTATGCCCATGGATTGTGTCACTGGTTTGGAGTTGTGCGAAAGCAGTGAGGTTTTAGAATAAGTTGGAACGCCACTTTAACATACCGAGCAAATAGTTAATTGAATTCTAATTGTACCTTCTGCACTTTGCACTGTATGTATTACAGATGCCCATGATTTTAACCAGTGTGTGAGGGGGAAGGTAGAGGAATGATCTCTGTACTTACAGGCAACGGTGGAGGATAATCTGAGTGTGAGATTTGTGCTCAAAATTTTTTTTTCTTGACCAGGGATAGGTCCTAGATCTGGCATACCATCTCAAGTTTAACGTAATTTGTGCTGATACTAAACATATTTCGGTAGATGCTCTACTTCTTGCACTAATGACCTATCGCATGCAGACTAACAGCAATATGTATCTAACACCGCATGAAATGCTTATGGGTCAGCCCATGTCTGTGTCTGTTCCTTATAAAGGACTGCCACTGGAGTAATTGCAGATGGATCAAAAACATATGTGAGACAACTAACTATTATGTATGAAGCTATCTATTCACAGGAAAAGAGCTGAGTGCATTGTTATGGGTGAGGCGTTATCGCCTCAATGGGGGGAGGTGTTCACCCGGAGGTGGTAGACCAGGAGCAGCGAGAAATTGGCTGAAGCTGACTACAAGGCAGCAGCTGACTACAAATCCTCCAATGACGAGGTGGTGGGGAACACGTGAAGGTCCGGTACAAAGCTGCTGTCAACAGGGGGTCTGCCCTCAAGAGACATTATCGTAGAACTCTCAAGTCAATGGCAGACCAGGATGAGAAGATGTGATGATCCATACCCTGGGTGTAAGTGCTAGCCTAACCTCTCCCCAAAGGGTGGCTCTCTTCAGTACGTAAAGTGCTTGAGCTGAAGACAACCAGCATACAGAGAGATGCTGCCAACAGAGACTGTCAAGTTGTATTGTTATAAAATGTTTGTGATATGACCCGTGACATGTGATGTGCAACAAAGTGTGACACACTCAGGCACGAGAAAAGTATAATGGTGCTGTCGAGCACATAGTGCTGGCAGGGTGGGAATTTTTCCTCACAGGAGGTTTTTTGCCCACCCCTGACTACAAAGGATTGGGGTTTGTTTTTTTGGGGGGGAAGCAAGACTCTGCAGGTCCCGACAAATACAAAGCTGTGGGCTGACAGGCCCAGTTGAGAAAGATAGGAACGTGTAGATCCAATCCTGATCAGTGTAGCGTAGAAGTGGTTACTGTAAGGGACCCATTTGATTACGAGGATGAGCGCAGGAATTATGGCTTCGTTAGAGTAATCCTCCAGCAGCTAGTGGGGGACGGACATGGGGTGCGGCAGAATCAGTTTCTCCACAGATACCCACTTAATCAGGTCCTGCTCATGCCTGAAGCCAACGTCATGAACAACCAAGTTCTGATCACACACGAGTCTGCTGACACAGACAACCAAGTTGTGCTCATGCCCGAGTCTGCTGACACGGACAACCAAGTTCTGCTCACGCCCGAGTCTGCTGACACGGACAACCTAGTTCTGCTCACGCCCGAGTCTGCTGACAAGGACAACCAAGTTCTACTCATGCCTGAAGCAGATTTCATGACTAACCAAGTGCTCCTCATGCCTGAGACAGACGACAGGATCAACCGAGTTCTCCTCATGCCTGTGACTGACAACACAGCCAACCAAGTTCAACCTGCAAAGTTGATGGAGAACGACGCTCAGACACTCTGCATGACTGAGGACACCACTCAGCATCCCTATACAGCTGAGGATGCCACTCAGCCACCCTGTTCTACTGAGGAAGTTTCTCCATCTCCCGGTGCAGCCAAGAGCTCTATTTTGCTTCCCTACCCTACTGTGGATGCCACTACACCAAGGTTCTTTGAGGACTTCGCTCTGCCCTCCTGCTCCACTAAGGAGGTCGCTCTGCCTTCCTACTCCGCTGAGGACATCGTTCTGCTTTCCTGCTCCGCTGAGGATGCCGCTCAGTCTCCTGGTTCAGGGCCAGGACCGCCAGGGGAGGGGAGTATTCAGGTTCACTGACCTCGTTTCTCGACTATGATTGTAGCCTCACCCTATTTATGCATGTTTGCCGATCACCTGACCTTTTGCATGTTTTTGGACCATGCTTTGGATTACTGATTTGGATTTGTCTGTCTATATCTCCTTTAATAAAAACTCTTATCTGCATTTGCATCCGTCCTCAACTCCATTACGTAAGAACATGACAGGTGGGTTAGGTTAAAAAAAGTCAGCAACTACAGCTGCCATAAAGTTTTTTTACACTACTACTACAGATGTGCTGAATAAAAGAGAGGAAAAGGCTGCTAGTTTCTACTAGTAAGATTATGGCATCTGTATATCTCAGACATAAGCATTTTGACTAGATGTGGAAAAAGCATGTTATGCATCTGGATGGGATTTGTGATGCAACATGCAAGGAATATCAGACCATGCGGTTATACAAACACTGTTACCAAGCTGTTATGACCCCGACAGTGATTTTCCAATGATTACATTTTTTTTTATTTACTAATAGATAGTTACATATAATTTTATGAAACATCAGTGAGAGAAGTTTGTCCTTTTTTCCTCTTTGAAATTAATAAGACAAAAGAAAAGAAAACAATATATAAGGTGCATCCCAATCTGCATTTCTAAAACTGAAAATGAACATCAAAAGGTATCACATTTGGACTCCTTTATAGTCATCACCCATCATTGCTAGGCAAGCTGTCCTGCTGCCCTGCCCGGCCGAGGAGGCCGTCCCGCTGTCCAGTCCCGCCGGAGACGGTGCCCTGCCTTCCAGTGCCGCCGGGGGCGGCGCCCAGAATCCTCATGCCGCCGGGGGTGGTGCCCTGACTTTTTAACCCCGGTGGGGGTACTGCTCCTTCCATCTGCTGTCCGACGGAGGCTGCCTCGCTTTCTGTTGCAGTGAGAGACAATTCGTACAGGGGCCCAGGACCCCTGTTGGAGGGGGGTTCTTGGTGCTTCGGGAGGAGCACCATTTGGAGGGGGGTTCTGTGACGATACGGCCAGCAGATGGCACTGTGGCTCGTCTTCGGATGAGTCACATGACTTTGTTTTGGTTCGCTCGCTCCCGGGTTGAACGTTAGCGCTAGTCATTTTGATTTGTCACAGGTGATTGCGTTTTGAGTTGATTATACTTTGTATTTAAACACCTGAGTTACTGAGCACGGGGCTCAGTATTATTAGTGGTATTGGTTGTATTATTTGTGTCGGTCGTTTCCATGCCTTGAATGATCACATTGTATACCATGTTTCTCGTTTGCCGGCGAAGACCGCATTTACTTTGGTTTTGAGTTTAGTGTTTAATAAAGACTTTTGATCTGCACCTGCATCCGCCTCCAGTCCCCGATCCGTTACAGCTGCAACTAACGATTATTTTCATAATCAAGTAATTGGACAATTAATTAGATTAATTAAAAACAACAAACAAATTTACAATAAATGTTTTATGTAAAATAAAATCCACAAACTGAGTGTTACAAATATAAACTTCAGATATTCCCCACGCCATGTGCAGAACAATTAATCAATAATGAGATTCGTTGACAATGATTTTCATAATAGATTATCATCAAGTTTACTGATTAGTTGTTGCCACTCTAATCATTACCTTTACTGGCAGGAGATGTGACATTTGTTCCTTTATTAATTTACATCCAGATGGATCCTTAACTAGTGGCAGCTATGATCCTGATGCTTTACACTATTTTGTGAGGATGTGTGAGGTTCACACATTGTGAGGATGAAAAATGGGCTGCTTCAAAAAGGAATATGCCATATAATCAAATATTACAGATAAGAATTCAAATTTTGTGAATATGTTCCGTAGTTAGCCTACATTCACTCACCTCTCCCCTGCCTATACAAACACTAATGCAGTAACACTTTACAATACTGTATAACAACTAATAGGTAACTATGCAGGAACTAACCAGGAATGAATAAGTAGTTCTTCATTAACACTTATTGGTACTGGGTACTATGAACTACTAGTTAATTATCTCAGTAAGTCTGTAAGTAGGAGTTAATTATTAACTAAACAGTAATGACTGAGTCTTACATTTCCCCTGAAGAGCTACTAGCTAATTATGGCTCTTTTATAAGAACTACTGATTACATCAACATTAATTCACAATAGCTAAACCTTAACTTCCTACTGGAAATCTACTACCTAATATATGACAACCAATACCTCACTGTCTATAATGTTAATGGTAATGTAAAAATGACAGGGTCAGTGTTGTTTTATTCAACCAGCCAAGGTCTAAAGAAAGAAATGGAGAATAACCTACAAAAGAACAAGGCTGTAATGTAGCAATGAGCAATAAATATTCTCCATTAACACACTTTCAAAAGTATTTCAAAAGTAAGTAATTTACTTTTCTCAATCATCTGCACTACCACACTCACAGTATATAAGGACTCCCAGTACTCACATTCATCCTGAAGTATACGTTCAGTTTGTCCTAGTGCTCCTGACTATACCAAACCTTTTGATTGTGTTTGCTGTTCTGGTTTTGCCCCTGTTTGTTTCCTGTTTTCGTCCTTGCCTTGCCTTCTCTGACCTGTTGGCACGTCACCTGAACTTTGCTTGTTTTTGACCTTGCACCTGATTGTCATTTTAGATTTGTTGAAGTTCATTAAAACAGTTTTACCTGCAATTACACCCGTCTTTGACTCCGTGATGTGACACTGTGTTAGTTAGTCTCACCTGTCCAAACAAACTGCACACATGCCAGGATTTGATTCAAATGGAGTAAGCACTGCATATGTGAAAACACCCTAAAAGTACCTGCTATAACTGAGACGTAGCTAGTACCATTGCTCATTTCATTAGCAAGCTATTGACCTAGAAAACCAACTAATTCATATGGTCTTCTTCTACAAAACTAGAATGTGTAAGACTCGTGGGATTCTTTAAACCGATCAGTCTCCTACAACAGTTCAACCAACAAGTATCACAGAGCTTGTGAATATACAGTCCCCTCCAAAATTATTGGAACAGCAAGGCCAATTAATTTGTTTGTGCTCTACTCAAAAGGCATCTGAGTTTGAGATCAATAGATGGAAATGAGATGAGAGTTTAGGATTTCAGCTTTTATTTCCTGGCATTTACATCTAGATGTAGTGTTAAACAACATAAAACCTTTTGTATCACACCATAAGTCTTGAATTAAATTAAAGTTAATAACATATAATATTTGCTACCCCTTGCTTGCGATAATTGCATCAAGCCTGCAACTCACTGAACACCAAATTGTTGGTTTCTTCTTTTGTGATGTTTTTCCAGCATCCCAAGAAGTGCCATCCAGCAGGAATATTATCTCTGAGAACCATATTCAAGCTGGCCAATAAGGTGCTACTAGACATAGACAGTCTTGGCAAACTCGCTAGAACTTGTGGGAGCAGAGTGATCGGGGGAAAAATGTAAAGATGTGACCTCAGCCACATGTGCACCATGGCTCCCAGCCCCAATGGTGTGGGAGGAGAGAGGGCAAACAACAGTGTGTTGTCTCCTGGGAGGTGAACACATCCACTTATGCTTGGCCAAACCTCCACCATATGGACCCCACCACTTGTGGATGGAGCTTCCAATCCCTGGGCCTCAGCCCCTGCTTCAACAGGATGTCTGCCCCCACAGTTGCCCAGAATGTACATGCAATCTCACTGAAGATAATAAGGCTGATGGCACGGTACACAGGTGCCATTTTTATATCATGGCACACGTTTAATTGCCATGTCACCTGATCATGGCAGGCCTATAAACAGGCATGATGTTACACAAGCTTCAGATGCTGGTCATGCGCGAGGGCACTTCCCACAGTGTGGAGCTCATGCAACGTTGAGTTCCCTTTGAAAGGGAACACAGGGAAACACACAGAAAACAGGGAAACACAGGAAAACAGTCATGGCCATGACATGGCCAACCCATTCTGTCTGTTGCTCAGTACACCAGTGTTTCTTTCTTTTTGAGGACATTCCAAATTGTTGTATTAGCTATTCCCAATGTTTGTGCCTCTGACTTTCCCTCTTTTTTTTTTTTACCTTCAAAATAGCTTGCTTTTCTCCCATTGACAGCTGTCTGATCTTCATGTCGGCTTATCCTTTTTTTTAACAACAAATTCAACCTTCGCAGGTGAAACTAAAGGATAAAAGCAACAGTAGATGTTCTTTATTGTTTAAACAATCAATCTAACAGGACACACCTGGGTAACAAGAAACACCTGCCAAGTCATGTTCCAATATTTTTGTTCTCCAACATGTTGGGTGGCCTGATACAAATTGTGCTATGTTTTATGTTGTTTAACTTCAAAACTCTCTTCCCATATTCATCTTTTGATCTCAAACCCAAATGGCTACAGCCAAAACAAAACAAACAAACAAAAAATGGCCTTGTTCCAATAGTTTCTAAAGGGATTGGAACCAGGGGTTGAGAAAACCATTTACAACCTCTGATAAGAAGGTAAACAAACCCCAAATGGCTCTCTTTTATAAAGAATGCAATGTAGGCAAACAACAGCTGCTGTTTTCTGTCACTATTTTCCAAATTCTAAAAATATCCATAAATCTAGAGTCACACTATAATATTTGATTGAAGATTGAAATGTATGTACTGTACTTAAGCATAGAAGTATTTATATTTATGTATTTGTGGTAGGGCTAAAACTAACAATTATTTTCATTATCATTTTCATTATTAGTTATCCAATCATTTTTTCGATTAATTGGATGATTTCAGTACCATTTTTTCGTTTATTTAAAATAAAATCCACAAACTGAGTATTACAAATATAAACTTAAGACTAAAACTTTACACAACTGTTTTTCCAATTATATAAGAATGAAAAGAACCCAATACACACAAATACAGACCAGAATTTATATTATAAATTTAGGACGGTAGTTTAATTCCGAGCTTTTTTGCATCTTTAAAAAGTAATACATATATATATATATATATATATATATATATATATATAAATATACATATACATATATATATATATATATATATATATATATATATATATATATATATATATATATAGCTACTTGCATCAGTTTCCCCAAGCTGATGCACACAATGGAGCATTTTGGATACAAAAACAAGTTTGTGCTTGTGCATCACTGTCATGCTTCCGTGCTAGGGTTGGCGGTTCGATTCCCAGCCCACATGACGCCACATACCGACGTGTCCTTGGGCAAGACACTGAACCCCAAGTTGCTCCTGATGGCAAGTTAGCACCTTGCATGGCAGCTCTGCTACCATTGGTGTGTGAGTGTGTGTGTGAATGGGTGAATGAGACACAGTGTGAAGCACTTTGGGAAAAAGTGCTATATAAGTGCGCCATTTAGGGTGTTTAATATAAAATGCACCCCTGCCTTAGAAGACTTGGTTCGCACACTTTCTTTCTCAGTCACTTGATGATTATGCCTCCGTCTGCTGGTGACTGAGGTCATGTTGGGAATAAAAGGTAACGTTGACATAAACAATAAACTGAAGAAAGTCATTGTCAGTGACTCTGACGTTATGCACCACTGACTAGGAAGTGGCTTATACTTCCGGTTAGTAAAAAACTAATGTGAGACGATATTACCTTTCTAAAATTCATACACTAGACTAGTGGTTCTCAACCTTTTGTGAGCTTTGGACCCCTAGAATATTTCGAACAATTCACAAGAAACCCCTCACTCCACAACAATTATTGGTTATATATTTAAGTCATTTCTATATATGTTGTTTTATTTTATTAATATTTAACATTAATAATATTAACATTGGACATTTAAAATTGAATCAAAACATTTAAAGATTGTATCTTTTACATTTTATTGTTTTTGTGACATTTAATTTGACTCTCTGAATTATCTTTTGTTTATTTTATCCATCAATGTGACACTTGAACTTGTCTACCACTCATAGGTTTTTGCAAATTATCATTTCATTTGTAAATAAATTAAAAATAAATTAATCAATGAACAATAGTCAGCTCAGCTAACATGATATTTGTGAATGCACACGAATAAGCAAATTAATTAATTTTAAAACATCTCATTTGAATATGTTTTGATACATTTAACAAAATATATATATTTGAAACATTTTTAAAACATTCCTACGGATCCCCTGCAATTACACCACTGACCACTAGGGGTCCACGGATCCCCGGTTGAGAAACACTGCACTAGAGTATATAGTGCATAGTGTAAGTGTATAGTACTTCATTTGGGACACAACTTTAGTATTTACTCTCCGAAGCGTGTTTTTGGTAGAGAAGTAAAATAATGAGTAAATGTACCGCTAGCAGACCTAATAATCGATAATGAGATTGGTTGAAAATGATTTTCATAATCGATTATTAGCGATTTTATTGATTAGTTGTTGCAGCTGTAATTTGTGGTCACCCCTATCCACACATCTACCTTCTAAAATTTTGGCCTTTCTGTCATGGTGTTGATGTAAATGCAGAATCTCAGTGAAAAATTCGATAAAGTATCAAACAAAACACCACACAAGACTTACATGAAACAAGGACGAGCATAACACGAGGACAGAACAAACAATGCAAGACAACAGTGCAGTGCTGAATGTGACTTTATATACATGCCAGTGCTAATGAGCTAAACTTGAAACAGGTGACTGAGACTTGTGACATGATACAGTGGCTGATGGGAAACATAGTTTCTAGTCCTTCTCCAATATTATATGATAGGCTCTTGAAGCGTGTAATCAGTTCAGGAGGGGCTTCTGGATCCCCAGCATTTCAGAGTTCCATTGTGTGTCATCTCTCACAGGGCTAGATAGAGGACACTTCACATGTTCACTGAGGTTTAGAAGTGGGTCGGTCTCTTCCACACAGTAGTGGAGATGACATGACATCCCCGGCTTGGCTTGAGCATGGAGCGACATCTATTGCGAAGCCTGCGGGGGGAATGAAGCTCAAGGTGGAGCCCAAGGGTGGAGCGACGCTCTCCACGAGGTCAGGGGAGGGAAAAGTTATCCTCAAGGCCAGGAATGGTGTCTGCAAAGCATGAGGGAGAGGTGATGTCCTCCGTGGAGCAGGAAGGTGGAGCGACATACGACACAAAGCAAAGAAAAGGAGTGATGTCTTCAGCAGAGTATGGAGGCAGAACAACGTCCTCAGCAGAGCAGGATGGCAAAGCGACATCCTCTGCTGAGCAGGATAGCGGAGCAACATCCTGAGCCGAGTAGGAAGGCAGAGCGTCGTCCTCAGTGGAGTAGGAA
Organism: Ictalurus punctatus; assembly: GCF_001660625.3. Taxonomy (NCBI): domain Eukaryota; kingdom Metazoa; phylum Chordata; class Actinopteri; order Siluriformes; family Ictaluridae; genus Ictalurus; species Ictalurus punctatus. The sequence continues at coordinate 7,749,659 of NC_030424.2, read as the reverse complement.
GGCAGAAAGATGTCTGAAGTTCAGCCTGGCATAGTGACATCCAAGGCGGAGCAGGGAAGCAAAGCGGAGCTGTTGGCCGCACTGGGAGGCAGAGAAATGTACTCAGTTGAACAGGGAGGCTGAAAGACATTCTCCATTGGCTCAGCAGGGTGAACGAGATCCACATTAGGGGATGGAGGTGGGAGATGGTTTCCGCCTGACTGGAAGGCTCCTTCTCGATATAAGCCCTGATGGAGTACATCATGTCAAGCCATTCCCGATTAGCCTTGATCATGAAGAATCTTCCTTCCGTCTCTCACCGCAGTTTTCCCTTTCAAAATACGACTCTTGCAAGCTGAAAAAATCTGATTCGGTCTTGTGTTCTGTCACAGAATTGATTTAGAGGTGGATGCAAATGCAGAATCTCAGTGAAACATTTAATAAAGTATCAAATAAAACGCCACACGAGACTAACATGAAACAAGGCCAAGCATAATGTGATACATGAGAACAGAACAAACAATGCAAGACAACAGTGCAGTGCTGAATGTGACTTTATATACACACCAGTGCTATGTCACATCTGATATGGTGCAGTTGCTGATGGGAAACATAGTTTCTAGTAATTCTCCAATTTACATGACACCTTCACATCAAAGAACAAGAAATTATCAAGTTTATCAAGTGCATTCAGGAATAAATTAATAAGTCAAATGAAAGTGTTATATGGCATAGTGATCCAGACCACTGCCTTCAAAGAAAAGATCCTTCCTGTTGAAAAGAATCTCTTTTTATATGGAATTTTATATATACCAAAGCAAATTGTTCATTTGGAGAGAATTACATTTATGTAGTACTCTTAGTCAGTAGTCAGAAAAATATGAGACAAAATAGTTTAACTTAAAAGATGTCATCTGTACAGTACAACATACAGACCCTTTCATTATCTACATTTTGAGTGGCACAATCCCCATATGTATAGTTTCAGCCCATTAGTCTGAAAGACGAATATTATAGTTACTAAGAAACATCCAACAATCAGAAGTCATTCTGAAGAAGTAGTAGGAGAATAATTGTGTAAAGAATAATAAGAATAAGAATAAGAATAATTGTGGAAAGTTTTGTTATTAGATCACCAGACACATTAGAAAACTTTAATGAGCCTACAACCTTCAACCTAGTTATCATCATGAGTTGTTGATAATATCAGCCACTCTCATTTGTCTGAGTTGTTAAGCTGTGCTTAGCACTATAGATAATTGCATGATTAGCAAACTGCCTCTCCCTTTCCATGGGTGAATCCAGAGCTGGTCATTAACAACAATTTCTGCTTTGACTTCTCATGCACATGCAGGATTCAGCCCTCTTAAACGTCTCTTTTCTTTAGCACTGCTGCACTATGATTACATTGCATGTACATTTGTGCGAACTGAGTTTACAAATCTTAATGATTTGTTAGGAAAAGTTGGGCATATTGGGCATAATGCATAACATTGTTCCTCATTCATCAATCTTTTAGTAAAGTTGTGTGTAAATGTCTGTGTAAGCCAAATCAGCAAAAAATTTCTGCCATATTTACAAAAGTTTCGGAAATGCATGAAATAAATGATGAGGGTAAAGGCTGAAAGACAGAAGTGAAAGTTATTTTGACTCACTTCTATGTCAAAAAAGATTTAATAATAATAATAATAATAATAATAATAATAATAATAATAATAATAATATGATGCATGCACTTATTTTCCATCAGTTGAGGCATTTGTTTACAGCTTATGGTTATGCGTAGACAGACCAGCCCTGTTATGACAGAATTTCTTTTGTTATAATTGTATGATTTGTTTTATTTGTCTTGATATATTGGCATGTGTTGGCTTAAGTCAGTATGTCAGTTCATATCCAGCGTGATAAATGAGGCCCATTGTCTGTAATTAAATCAAAGATGTCCTAAAATACTTCTGATTTGAATTTATTGAATACAGAATACAGCACAGGATGTTCTATCCCAAATATCTTAATTAGGTTTAGGCAATCCCACAAGAAGTATGAAAAGATTGGTGACTCACATTGAACAATGAGCTCAATTACAGCCTCTCTGGGTTTGACGTTGAAGCCGTTGTATTGGCTGGTCTGGCAGCGGTATGTGCCACTCATGTCACGTGAGACATTGACAATGCGCAGAATGCCATCGTAACTCTCCATCTGCATGCTTCCATCTGGCATGGCCATTTCCCTGTCAGCACGGGACCACAGAATAATGGGCTTGGGCTTGCCTGACACCAGACACTGCAACTCCACTGTCTCAGTTTCCTGTACCACTAATGGGGACTTCCCTCTTGGGACCGTCAGGCTTGGGGGAACTGGGGTAGAAAATATGTGAAAAACTGTTAAATAATTTTGTAGAAAATGTTTTTCTTACATATTATATCCTTATTAGAACTAAAAAAGTGAAAGTGAAACAATCTTTATTACATCTTAATTAACTTGATTATAGCCAGTTGCCTCAACTTAAAACTACTAGACAGGCTGACCTGAATGACTGAATGCGTTCACAGATATGATTTTTGTAATAGTAATAATTAAGTCTGTTTTGACATTTATGAGCCCACAACACAACTGCTACTTAAACGTACTTAAATAATAAAGGAATAAGTTTTAATTGTGCATTAGCAAATCAGTATTGTGTCATATAGCCAGTGTCTTGATTTGTGCTGTGTATGCATATTTATGCATACTAAGAGCTGTTTTAATTATGTTGTAAAAAAAAAAAAAAAAAAAAACATACAGAATATGACTTAGAATAAAGTTTGTTATAACTGATTGAAAGTTGTACTGATAAGTAGTAATTAAATCAATGTCATGTGTTACTTATTAGAGAGAACCACAATTAACACATGGTATTTGAATTCAATGTGATAAAAAATTGAAGGAATCACAAAAAACTGACAAAATAATTTTTAAATAGACTATTGAGATATGGCCAAAGCTTTGTGGATGGCCAAAAGTTTGTGAATCCCTGACCATCACACCCATATGTGTTTTTGAACATCCCATTCTAGATTTAGTTCACCCTTTGCCATTACAATAATGTTCCACTTTTCTGGGAAGGCTTTCCACTAGATTTTGGAGCATGGCTATGGGGATTTGCCCTTCACCACGAGCATTAGTGAGGTCATGTACTGATGTCGGATGAGGAGGCATGGGGCGCAGTCAGTGTTTCAATTCATCTTAGTGAATAATCAGTTTTGGTTCACCATCTGATTCCACAGAACTCAGGTGACTGAATGCTTAGAGTCAACTTTATGCTGAATTCTAGATAATGTAGTCTCACTTAAAAGGAAAAATACTAGCACCCTAGTATAAAGATATGGATATAATGAATTCTATAACTTCTACACATACACCTTAAAACAGACCAACTGGAAGTTAGAATGTAATTGCGTCAAACTAATTCCGTAGTATTCCAAATTGCATGGTAGGAGAGCCTTTTTAAGTGCTGAAAAACTTTTAATGCTGCTTGATCAGCATATATCGCTACCCTAAAAGAAGTTAATAAAACTATTCCTAGATTCTTATTTATTACAGATGAAAAGTTAACTAGGAACAAGACTGCCATAGAAACAAAAAACTAACAATATATAGTAGCAATTAGTATTTTTTTTTATCACTGACAAATTGACAAAAATATTAGGCAAAAAATTCTGAGCATTAGCTTAAAGGCAACTATAACCATGCTAGTAGAGCAATAATAATCTTTTTCTCCTATCCAACAGACGAAACTAATTGCACTAATTTCCTCTTCAATATCATCAACTTGTGGAGTAGATCCCTTACCTACACATTTCCTCAAACAGATACCATCTGAAGCAATCAAACCTCTATCTAAAATTAACAATTCCTCCCTTAGCACTGGCTAGGTACCTAAATCATTTTTAGTAAGGTTAGCCATTATCTGTAATGCCCAGTTTCGTTGCACCAGCACGTGCTGGCAGAGGGAGGTGCAGACCTCCTTCTAGTAATTGTGTAGTCCCATGAGAACTAAATCACCCAACAGATTGCTCATCACTGAAACTAGTTGCACATGGGACTACCCTATGTAAGCGCCTGGCTGAAACACTCAGACCCTAAGTCTTCTCATCAGATGAAGTAGGTAAAGTGTATGTTTTCTGGTTCTGTGGTTGCAGAGGTCTTTCTGGAAAAAATAGAAAAAAGAAAAGGGTTAGGCTCTAGGGCTACCCCAGAAAAGCTTGAGGATCCACTGGCCATCTCAGCTATTGGCGATCATTTGTTAGCTTCTGGGGCCCAATGTAACCCAATGCTCAGTCATTCTTAAGATTGGGCACCACACAGAGCAAATAACTTTTTTGCTTACTCTGGCCCCACAACTACTGCTGATTCTAGGGTTTCCTTGTTACAGCAGCATAACCCCTGCATGGACTGGCTCAGTTAGTCAGTGTCTATTTGGGGACTTGTAAAGAGGTTTTTGAAACTCTTGTAAATTCCGATACACCATCAGAAGACCAGCCTGATCTTTTTAAAGTCACCGCAGAGTACCATGACCTCCAGGAGGTTTTTAGCAAGGACATGGCCCAGATCCTACTCGCTCTACTTGCTCCTGCCTTCATCTTGCTGCTGGGTGCTTCTCCACCTTGGGGGAGGCTCTTTTCCATTTTGGGTGCAACAAGGTGCAAAGGAGGAGTACATTTGGTAGTAATTGTCCCTAGCATTTAGTCAACCATCCAACTCACCACTGGGAGCAGGGATTTTCTTTGTGGGGAAGAAGGATGGGGAACTACATACATGGATAGATTTCCAGGGCCTCCACAACATCACAATAAAAAAAATCTCTTACTCCTGTGAACATGGGTTTCAAGTTGCTGCAGCAGGCATCCATTTTCCAAGCTGCACCTGTGCAGTGCATACAATCTTATTAGAGCACAGTGGTGTGATGTATGGAAGAAGATGTTCGTCACCTCTTCAGTCCACCATGTGGATCTAGAGATGATATTTGGGCTGATGAACACTCCAGCCATCTTCCAATCCTTCATAAACAAGGTACTAAGATAAGCGGTTAATCATTACATATAAGCATCGTTAATTATGTTCAGCTATCTGGATATCTTGTCTTACAGCAAAATGCAAGGTGAACACATAGTGCTTCCTCCAGCTACTCTTGGTGATAAATCTCAGTTTCATATTTCAGGTTTCATTATTGGGGCTTGTGGTGTCCAAGGGTAGCCTGCAAATGGAACATGCCAAGACAAAGGCTGTATACTAATATTGGCACCCTTGGTGATATGAGCAAAGAAGTCTTTGTAAAGAAAATTTGTCTTTAGTGTTTGACATTTTGATCTTTTGAGTTGAAATACTCTACTTATGGATATCAAACAATTGCAAACACAACACAGGTTTATCAATAAAAAAAAAACTTTATTAAATATATGTGTGCCAGAATTATTGGCATCCCTATGAATTCATATGAAAAAAATATATTTGAAGTATATTCCCACTGATATTTTAAATTGTTTTAGTACACCTGGGTAATTAGGAACAGGAAATTATTCAACCATGACTTCCTGTTTCACAGGGGTATAAATACGAGGTAACACATAGGCCAAATTCCCTTAGTCATTCATAATAATGGAATATAGCTGTGATGTGTGGCAAAAGTTTGTTGAGCTTTACAAAACTGGGAAGTGGCTATAAGAAAATAGCACAAGCATGGAAAATGCCCATTTCCACCATCAGGGCAATAATTATGAAGTTCCAGTCAACTGGAAATGTTATGAATCAATGTGGAATTGGACGTGTGTCAATATAGTTTCAACGCACTGGGAAGTGGATGGTTCAAGTGGTCAAAAAATCTCCAAGGATCACAACTGGAGAATTGGTTGTGTCTTGGGGTCAGTAAGTCTCAAAACAACAATCAGAAGTCACCTACATCACCACAAGTTGTTTGGAATGGTTTCAATAAAAAAAGCCTCTACTCTCATCCAAAAACAAACTCAAACATCTTCAGTTTCTTAGACACTACCAAAACTTCAAATGGGTTCTATGGTCAGATGAAACCAAAATAGAGCTTTTTGGCAACAAACGCCAGAGGTGGTTTTGAGAGGTAGCCATATGGAAAAGTACCTCATGCCCATGGTTAAATATAGTGGTGGATCTTTAATGTTTTTGAGCTGTTTTCTGCCAGAGGACCTGGACATTTTGTTAGGATACATGGCATAATGGACTCTATCAAATATCAACAGATATTAAATGAAAACCTGACTGCCTCTGCCAGAAAGCTTAAAATGTGCCAGGGTTGGCCAGTCCCCTGACTTGAAACCCATAGAAAACATGTGGGATGAACTGAAGAGGAGAGTCCACCAGCATTGACCTCAAAATTTGAAGGATCTGGAAAGATTCTGTTTGGAGGAATGGTCTCAGATCCCCTGCCATGTATTTGTCAACCTCTTCAGGCATTATAGGAGAAGACTCATAGCTGTTATCTTGGCAAAGGGAGGTAGCACAAAGTATTGACTAAAAGGGTGACAATAATTGTTGCACACCTATTTTTGAGATTTTTTTTTGGATAAACCTGTGTTTTGTTTGCTATTGTATAAGAGCAGAGTATTTTTGTGAATTTTTTTAACAAAAGATAAAAAATTTAAACAATAAAGACAATTTTCACAGCCTTCTTTATATTTACCAAGGGTATCAACATCAGTGGCCGGCACTATATATATTGGCCATAGCCCATCTCGGTCAAACTAGTGCAACACTTCCTGGGGTTTCAGACAGTTTAGTCTGAATTTTAGCACTGTATCAGCCCCACTCACAAATTTAACTAAGAAATCCGCAGTCACTCAAAAACAGAGGAAACCTTTTAATAGCACAAAACGCACCTGCACTCAACCACAATCCTATGACTACCCAAAGCCAACATCCCATTTGTTGTGGAAGTAGATGGAGGTATGGGGGCATTCTTGTCCCAATGTTCTAATAATGACCACCCCATGCATACTTCATATCACCTCACTCCCATTGAACAGAATTATGATGTGAATAATAGGGAGCTTCTATAAGTCAGGTTGACCTTGGAGGAATGGAGACATTGGCTGAAGGGGGCCAAACACCAGTTCCTGGTCTGGACAGACCATTACAACTTAGTGTATAACCAAGACATCAAGCATATTATTCTGTGCCAGGCCAGATGGGCCTTGTTCTTTGGCAGTTTCGATTTTATTTGGTCATATTGATCTGGTTTGAAGAAGTCTAAAGCCCATAGCCCCTGGACACGGATCCTGGCCTCCTTGAGATGGGGACTAGAACCCCTGTATGGGTCCTCTGGGAACCCCCTATTTTCTTTCAGCAGTAAGGGCACAGGGGTATGCATCACTCTTCACCGGACATTCAGGGGTTACAGTGAAGGAAAAAAGTATTTGATCCCCTGCTAATTTTGTACGTTTGCCCACTGACAAAGAAATGATCATTCTATAATTTTAATGGTAGATTTATTTGAACAGTGAGAGACAGAATAACAACAAAAAAATCCAGAAAAACCCATGTCAAAAATGTTATAAATTGATTTGCATTTTAATGAGGGAAATAAGTATTTGACCCCCTTGCAAAACATGACTTGGTGGCAAAACCCTTGTTGGCAATCACAGAGGTCAGACGTTTCTTGTAGTTGGCCAGCAGATTTGCACACATCTCAGGAGGGATTTTGTCCCACTCCTCTTTGTAGATCTTCTCCAAGTCATTAAGGTTTCAAGGCTGACGTTTGGCAACTCGAACCTTCAGCTCTCTCCGCAGATTTTCTATGGGATTAAGGTCTGGAGACTGGCTAGGCCACTCCAGGACCTTAATGTGTTTCTTCTTGAGCCACTCCTTTGTTGCCTTGGCCGTGTGTTTTGGGTCATTGTCATGCTGGAATACCCATCCACGACCCATTTTCAATGCCCTGGCTGAGGGAAGGAGGTTCTCACCCAAGATTTGACGGTGCATGGCCCATCCATCGTCCCTTTGATGCGGTGAAGTTGTCCTGTCCCCTTAGCAGAAAAACACCCCCAAAGCATAATGTTTCCTCCTCCATGTTTGACGGTGGGGATGGTGTTCTTGGGGTCATAGGCAGCATTCCTCCTCCTCCAAACACGGCGAGTTGAGTTGATGCCAAAGAGCTCCATTTTGGTCTCATTTGACCACAACACTTTCACCCAGTTGTCCTCTGAATCATTCAGATGTTCATTGGCAAACTTCAGACGGGCATGTATATGTGCTTTCTTGAGCAGGGGGACCTTGCGGGCGCTGCAGGATTTCAGTCCTTCACGGCGTAGTGTGTTACCAATTGTTTTCTTGGTGACTGTGGTCCCAGCTGCCTTGAGATCATTGACAAGATCCTCCCGTGTAGTTCTGGGCTGATTCCTCACTGTTCTCATGATCATTGCAACTCCACGAGGTGAGATCTTGCATGGAGCCGCAGGCCGAGGGAGATTGACAGTTCTTTTGTGTTTCTTCCATTTGCGAATAATCGCACCAACTGTTGTCACCGTCTCTAAAAGCTGCTTGGCAATGGTTTTGTAGCCCATTCCAGACTTGTGTAGGTCTACAATCTTGTCCCTGACATCCTTGGAGAGCTCTTTGGTCTTGGCCATGGTGGAGAGTTTGGAATCTGATTGATTGATTGCTTCTGTGGACAGGTGTCTTTTATACAGGTAACAAACTGAGATTAGGAGCACTCCCTTTAAGAGTGTGCTCCTAATCTCAGCTCATTACCTGTATAAAAGACACCTGGGAGCCAGAAATCTTTCTGATTGAGGGGACAGGACAACTTCACCGCATCAAAGGGACGATGGTCGGGGCCATGTACCGTCAAATCTTGGGTGAGAACCTCCTTTCCTCAGCCAGGGCATTGAAAATGGCTCGTGGATGGGTATTCCAGCATGACAATGACCCAAAACACACGGCCAAGGCAACAAAGGAGTGGCTCAAGAAGAAGCACATTAAGGTCCTGGAGTGGCCTAGCCAGTCTCCAGACCTTAATCCCATAGAAAATCTGTGGAGGGAGCTGAAGGTTCGAGTTGCCAAACGTCAGCCTCGAAGCCTTAATGACTTGGAGAAAATCTGCAAAGAGGAGTGAGACAAAATCGCTCCTGAGATGTGTGCAAACCTGGTAGCCAACTACAAGAAACGTCTGACCTCTGTGATTGCCAACAAGGGTTTTTCCACCAAGTACTAAGTCATCTTTTGCAGAGGGGTCAAATACTTATTTCCCTCATTAAAATGCAAATCAATTTATAACATTTTTGACATGCGTTTTTCTGGATTTTCTTGTTGTTATTCTGTCTCTCACTGTTAAAATAAATCTACCATTAAAATTATATACTGATCATTTCTTTGTCAGTGGGCAAACATACAAAATCAGCAGGGGATCAAATACTTTTTTCCCTCACTGTACCTGGACTTTATGATTTCTGCAGAGATGCTTTAGGTTGTTGACTATGAACAAGTTCGTGCAGGCATATATGGCAGCCTGCCAGGTTTGTCTATGCAATAAAGAACCTGCCATGGTGGCAGGTTTGCCCCATCCTCTGCCTAAATGCTCCCGTCCTCTTTCTCACATCTTCCTCAACTTTATCACATGGTTGCCTATATCCTGAGGCAACACTGTGATATTAGTTGTAGGGCACTGATTCTCAAAAGTATACAAAATTATTGTTCTGCAGAAACTTCCTTCAGCCAAGGAGACTGATGAACTTCTGCTTGAGCATATGGTGAGGTATCATGACATTCCTAGCAACCTGGTGTCTGACTGGTGTCTGATCCATTTTGGAGTTCTGGTGACTTTTCGGAACTTTTCGGAACTTGCCATATATGGCAGCCTGCCAGGTTTGTCTATGCAATAAAGAACCTGCCATGGTGGCAGGTTTGCCCCATCCTCTGCCTAAATGCTCCCATCCTCTTTCTCACATCTTCCTCAGCTTTATCACATGGTTGCCTATATCCTGAGGCAACACTGTGATATTAGTTGTAGGGCACTGATTCTCAAAAGTATACAAAATTATTGTTCTGCAGAAACTTCCTTCAGCCAAGGAGACTGATGAACTTCTGCTTGAGCATATGGTGAGGTATCATGACATTCCTAGCAACCTGGTGTCTGACTGGTGTCTGATCCATTTTGGAGTTCTGGTGACTTTTCGGAACTTCCATTAGTCTGTCCTCAGTCTAATGGCTAGACTGAGAGAGTGAACCAAAACCTGGAACAGACCCTCTGTGCTTTACTTTTAACCACCAGCAAAGCCAGAACTTGGCCTGCTAATCACAAAAGGATTAGGACTCAGGCAGGGTCTGACTTTCTATAAAAAAAAACTTACCCATGTGCTTACCCTTTAAGGTCATTAGGAGAATTAACCCAGTCTTCTATCAACTACAGCTCCTCAAATCCATGAGGATCAACCGCACATCCCATATCTTGTGTCTCAATCCAGTATATTGGCACCCTCCAAAACATTCCATCTCCTACCCCATTGTTGACTGACAGGGCGCCAGCATACAGCGTCAAATGCCTCATTGATTCCCAAATGGTACAGGTTAAAACCCAATACTTTGTTGGCTGAGAGGTTTATGGTACCAAGGAGTGTTCATGGGTCCCAGCTCAGCACATCCTGAATCCTGACCATATCAGAACCTTCCACGATGATCATAGGGCAGGTTTGGTGACATCAGGAGCCATCCCTGGGGAGGAATACTGCAATGTCTGGTCGCATAGCACCTTTACATGGCAGCAGAGTGTGGTGCAGACAGCCTTCTATTAATAGTGTAATCCCATGAAAACAACATCATCCAACATGCAATCATATCCCAGCAACTTGTTGCACCTGGGTCTACCCTATCTAAGCATGTGGGTGAAACACTCAGATGCTGAGTCTTCTGATAAGATGAGGCTGGTAAATTGTATATTTTCTGGTTCTGTGGTTGCATAGGTCTTTGTGGGGGGAAAAAATAGAAAAAATTGCAAAGGAAAAGAATTTCTCTTAAGTTAAGGGGAAAAAATTCTGGGTCGATATTGGTTGGTTGACAGTGTAGCTCACGGTACTGTAGTTTTCTTTCCCTCTCCTTTTTGAAGCATTCAGTGTTCCATCTGCCACCCCTCCCCATAGCTCACTTAATAGAGTGCCCACTCAGTGAAAATGGGGTTCAATCCCCCAATAAGCACAACTCTCACTTCATTGGCCAAGCTGTGCTATTGGGTTCACTTTTTGGGTGTTCTGCACACAAGGGTTGTTAGGATGCACCTTCTGATTATGGAGTATCTTACAGCCCTCTTATATGATAAAACCCCTGACTAAAAAAAACAGACCTTGACCCTTAGTGCAGCTTTTGATACCACTGATCAGAATATTCTTCTAGATAGACTATAAAACGTTGGAGCTTTGTCATGGTTCAGTTCTTTTTTGTTGATTTAAATGGTGACTTCTCTTTGCATGCTAATGGTTGGTCACCACAAGGCTGTTTTAAGTCTACCACTCTTTTACATTTACATTTATTCATTTAGCAGATGCTTTTATCCAAAGCAACTTACAAATGAGGAAATACAAGCAAAGTGATATATCAAGCATATCAAGCAGAGAACTATACAAATAGTGCTACCATACGAGATTTTTAATTGCGTTCTAGAGAAGCAAAGTGCGCAGAGTAGAGGTGTAAGTGCCAGTGTAAGTGCAGAATGTTTTCTGTGGTGGTGGTGGTGGTGGTGGTTATGGGGGGGTCAGTTCACGGAAGAGGTGGGTCTTTAGCTGTGTTTTTGAAGATAGTGACAGATTCTGCTGTCCGGATTGAGGTCGGAAGTTCATTCCACCAACGAGGGACAGTCAGTTTGAAGGTTCTGGAAAGGGACCTCATGCCTCACTGAGTAGGCACTACCAGGCGTCAGTCATTAACTGATCGCAGGTTGCGTGAGGGAACATAAACCGTGCTGTTCCAGAAAACGTCTTGTACATCAGCATCAAGGACTTGAATGTGATGTGGGCAGCTACAGGAAACCAGTGGAAGGAGATGAAAAAGGGTGTGACATGGGTTCTTTTTGGCTGGTTGAAAACAAGGTGTGCTGCTGCATTCTGGAATCATCTGAAGTGTTTTAATGGATCTGGTTGGAAGGCCCAAGAGTAGTGCGCTGCAATAGTACAGTTTTACGATAACAAAAGCCTGGACTAGCAGCTGTGTAGCAAGTTCAGTGAGATCTGATGGTCTGGTTTTCTTAATGTGGTACAGAATGCACCTACAGGATCGTGCAGTTGTTGAAATGTGGTCTGTAAAGGTCAAGTTGTCATCAAAAGTCACCCCAAGGTTTCTTGCTGTCCTGGTTGGCTTGAGTGTGGTTGAGCTGTATGGTGAGGTTGTGGTTGATTGATGGGCAGGCAGGGATGACTAGAAACTCCGTTTTTGCCAAGCTGAGCTTAAGGTGGCATTCCCTCATCTAGTTTGAGATTTCAGACAGGCAGGCAGAGATGCGTGCTGAGATGGATGGATCATCAGGCTAGGAGGACAAATAGAGTTGGGTGTCATAAGCATAGCAGTGATATGAGAAGCCATGAGACTCAATCACAGGCCCCGGATGTATTATAAATAGAAAAGTGGAGTGGACCCTGGGGAACCCCAGTTGTGAGTTGAGGTGAGCGGTATGGAAGAAGTTGAAGTCTAGGACAGAGGGTGCAGTATTCTCTGTGCAGATCCAGGTCTCAGTCAGAGCCAGCACAGTGAGGTTGGAGTGGGTGGCAAAGGCAGGAATGAAATCGGCCTTGTTAACAACAGATTGCAGTTCCACAAGGTGTCTGCTGAAGGCACCTGCAGAGAGCACAGGTTGTCTAAATTGTGTACTTTTCTAGGAGTGTGCCGTGGTGAGCACCTGTAGTCAATAACAGGGTTTAACTTATGACACATGTTAGTGTGTAAACAGATAAATAACAAGGGGAAAAGGGGTAGAGAGAGGAGAAAGGAAGAGAGTGCTACTTAGCAGCATGAATGGTGTCTTGTCCTTGCTTGGTGGACTCACGCAGGTAGACTCGCAGCTCTTTACAGGTACTTGGTCTTCACACAACGAGGGCTTCACGTGAGGGCTGACGTTTCTGCTGATGCTTCTGCTGACTCTTCCGCCTCATCGTTTCCTAGTTCTCATGTACTGTGGTGAGAGTGCTTCAGAGCTGAGCATGCCTCTTTAATTAGCAAAACAAAGTCTAATAGTGTGAACAAGCAACTCCAGACCATAACTAAATAGGAATACCTGAATTTGCTCTAATCTAGCAATGCGTAAACAGCTCGTAGCAACAAGGAAGCGCAGTTACAGCTTCTATCTGAAAGCCAATGCTAAAACTAGTTTCAACTAAAAATCAAGAAGAAACAATTACAGTACCAGTGACTGTTCGTCCTGAGTGACTAATCGATTCTGCTGTGGTTACAAGTTACAAGACAGGCACACTAATATAGTCCTCAACAAGTGCTGAGCACACGTCTTTAATTAGCAAAACAAATTCTAATAGCGTGAATGAGAGACTCCCGACCGAAATTCAATATGAATACCTGAATTTGCTCTAATCTAGCAATGCGTAAACAGCTCGTAGCAACAAGGAAGCGCAGTAGATAGAACAGCTTCTACATAGAAGCTGTAACTGTGCTTCCTTGTTGCTACGAGCTGTTTACGCATTGCTAGATTAGAGCAAATAGATTAGACAGCCAATGCTAAAACTAGTTTCAACTAAAAAGCAAGAAGAAACACTTACCAGCTACTGTTTGTCCTGAGTGACTAATCACTTTTGCTAATCTTTTCTCTAAATATGCTACCTCTGGGTACAATTATCATGAACATGGTTTTAGCTTCCACTGCTATGCTGATGATACACAGATGTATGTTTCAGCAAAGACAACAGAAGACACCAAGCTTAACAAAGTTGAGGAATGTGTAAAGGGCATTAGACCCTGGATGCTGAGTAACCACAGGCAGCTTTCTGATTACATAGTAAATCTGGATGGTCTTTCAGGTTCATCTTGTGCTACAGTATACCAATCAGTCCTTGGTGTAATTGGGTGACTCCAGTCTCTCATTTGAATAATGTAGATGATGTTTTTTTTTCATCTCAGAAATATTGCTAAAATATGAAAAATAATGTCACTATAAGATGAGAAAAAATAGTTCATGCTTTTGATACGTGTAGGTTGGACTATTGTAAGGCCTTACTGTCTGGATATTCTAATAGGTCCATAAGCAAACTCCTTACACAAACCAGAGTCCTTACAAGAACCAGAAGATTTGACCACATCACTTCTATCTTATCCACACTGCATTGGCTCCCAGTAAAAATTCTGCATTGAATATAAAATATTATTAATGACCTATAAGGCACTGACTGTTCTCATACCTCAGCACCTGAACTTTTGGCCTTTTATGATCTGCCATGCCTGCTTTGATCAAATGGTCTCTCTCTCTCTCTCTTACTCTGTCAAGCTACACGTTACATCTGGTGCCTGTGATTCTGACTCCTTCTGCCCTCTGGACCTGCCTGGCCCATCCAGATAATGTACTTCTGTTTGAAGCCTCCTTTACCTGAGGATCACCCACTGCTGCTGAGGATTGCCCCACATGGATAGCCTAAATTTTGTTGTGCGATTGTTGTAACCGGTACCACATGGATCCCTAAATATGGCTGTACATGGGCTCACTTGGATAGCCTAATGATTGCATGAGTTTATGCCCAAGTCTCATTCATTATACAGTGGATAACTTTACTTGGATATAATAGACTTAAAGATAAAACTCTGATGCACCCCTGATGCTCATACTGAAGTTCATTTCAACACACGTAGTGCTGTTCAATTGTGGAAGTTCTGGAAGTGTAATGACTCATAATTGCAGTATCCACTATCACCCAAAGGAGGATGGATTCGCATTTGATCTGGTTCATCCTCATGTCGACCCAAGGAGATTTTTCTTGTCACCGTCACTTCTGGCTTGCTTATTAGGGCTCTAAATCTAAATCCATACATAGATTTCTGTTAAGATGCTTTGTGACAATATCCAATGTTAAAAGCTACATAAATAACATTTCATTTCATTAAACATAATGCAATAATTTAACCAGATTCTACTGTCACTAAGAATGAACAAAAACTGGTTGACAAGTCCATGTTGCATTGTTTGATTGAACTGCTTTCCTGTCCATGACAAATACACATATCCTGACTCACCTGTGGTGGATGAGATGTTAACATCAATGCTAATCTCAGGTATGCCTCCATTTTTGAGTGATGCCACACAGGTGTAGGTGCCAAAATCTGTGAACTTGAGGTCAATGATGTCCAGGTTAGTGGTTCCTGGTGCAACGTCAGGGTCAGTATGGGTGATGACCATGCGCTCTGAGCTGCGCAGAGCTCGTCCATTCTTCAGCCAGTTGAATATTAGCTCCTCAGCTGGTGTGGCCTCCACCTGGCATGAGATCTTCACTTCTCGACCAATTTGGATGTTGTCATCATTGTGATATGGGTCAGGCGTAATCCAGAAACGGCCTTTCCTCAGAGCTGGGCAAGATGAGAAGGACAAGTGCAAGATAAGAGGGACAAAGAAAATTATATCATATGTATGTTCCAGTTAGTATATTTAGTCAACATTTCCATACACAACTTGACATCACACTTAAAAAACACACACAAAAAAACTCACCCTGGTTCATAAAAGCTGCCACTGAAAACTGCACTAAAATATACCATCTCTCCACAAATAAAGTGGGAAAATAAACCAAGACACCATCAGGACAGGAACTTTGAGAACACAATTGCAATATTTTATTTTACCATGCATATGCTGCAATTAAAGAAAACTTTTACGTTAACACAAAACTCACCAAATTCAGTGAAGACTATACAGAATAAAAAATAATTAGTTCACACATGTAATGTTACCGGTAACACAAAGCAATGTGCTATAGAGTGCATATTTTCCTATACCACTGCAATCCTGCTTGACTTTAACAAGATTCACAATTAAAGCTAATTTATGGTTGTTTATATTTTTTGTGCTGGTGTATGAGCAATTTGCCACACTCTCCTCCTCAACAGAACTTAACACATCCTACTCTAACTCTCTTGAAAAACATTCCATTTTCATTGAGGAACATTACACCTTTGGGGTTTAAACTAACAAAATAACAAAAAAAAATCCATACCTATTCACTAACAGACACTAAATCATGTCAAGAAAATAGTCTCTGTCTTTGCTCTTTTATACAATTTATCTCAAAGCAAGTGCTGTGTTTCTGATATTTTAGGTGACATAACTCTCATACTCGATTAAAAATCTGTTTCAAAAGATACAGATAGTCAGCTATTCTCATGTCACTTTGGACTGAAACATCAACATTCAATATTTTACATTTTAGATGAAAAGCATGGCAATTCAACTAAAAATTCCCTGATGAACAGGAAGCAGTATATGTGGCCATTATGACTTATTGCCAGTATGACTTATTTCATAATTATTGCCTGTTAAGCGCAGTTACAGCTTCTATTTGACAGCCAATGCTAAAACTAGTTTCAACTAAAAATCAAGAGGAAACACTTACCAGCTACTGTTTGTCCTGAGTGAGTAATCGCTTTTGCTAATCTTTTCTCTATATATGCCACCTCTGGGTACAATTATCGTAAATATGATTTTAGCTTCCACTGCTATGCTGATGAGACACAGATGGTAAGTTTCAGCAAAGACAACAGAATAGACACCAGCTTAACAAAGTTGAGGAATGTGTAAATGTCATTAGACACTGGATGCTGAGTAACCACAGGCAGCTTTCTGATTACATAGTAAATCTGGAAGGTTTTCAGTTTCATTTTGTGCTGCAGTATACCAATCAGTCGTTGATGTGATTGGGTGACTCCAGTCTCTCATTTGAAGCTTATGTAGATGATATTTTTTCATCTCAGAAATATTGCTGAAATATGAAAAATAATGTCACAATAAGATGAGAAAAGCTAGTTCATGCTTTTGTTACCTGAAGGTTGGACTATTGTAAGGCCTTGCTCTCTGAATATTCTAATAGGTGCATAAACAAACTCCTTACACATGTAAGAAGTTATGCGCAAACCTGGCTTCAGCTAGTCGGCAAAGTTTAGCACATCTAAAGAATAATGAGCTACATAATATTTCTCAACCCTTTTGTGCACAGACTCTACACTTTTTCACAATCCCTCCTCCAGTGTATACTTTATGTTACAAGAAGAAAACTGCACTTTGCTATTGTACCATTGTTTGGATGGTACATCAGTTTCATACAAGGGTTTTGTTTTTGCACAGAATGAAGCCCAATTGGAACTAGGGGAGGGGGGGGGGGATATGCAAACATCTTAGCACATCAGGATCTAAATCCAATAATAAAACTTCATCTTCATGAACTCAATTGTAATATTCCATTCACCGTCTGAGGTGGAAATTGATCTCAACACTGAAATCAGTTTTAATCAATCAATAGCTTCAAACAACTTCTTTTACATTGCCTCATCTCCATCTATTAATCTACATCAGTGGTTTTCAATACTGGTCGTGGGAAGCTGCAGCGGTGCACATTTTGTATGTCTCTCATATCTGACACACTCAGCTCAGTTCATGAATCTTTCTCCTAACGAGCTGATGATCTGAATCAGGTGTGTTAAATAAAGGAGACATACAAAATTTGCAGAGTGGTGGGTCCCCAGAACCAGGATTGAAAACGTCTGGGTTACACATGTAACCCTGTTCCTTTAGAAGGGAACGAGACGTTGCTTAGCTTAACACTGTGGGAAGCGTCCTCGCGGATGACTGGTACCTGAAGCTAGTGTAACATCGTTATAGGCCTGCCATGATCAGGTGACGTGGCAATTAAGTGCATCGCGTGATATATAAATGACACCTGTGAACCGCGCCGTCAGCCTCTATTATCTGAAGCAAAGACGCAATTCACAGGCATGTCAAAATATGACAAAGTTACGCAACGTCTAGGATAGACGTTAACGCAAATATAATCCGGCCTAGGATACAGGAAGGCCTTGGCTAATTCAGCGGTAAAGTCAAGGCAGGAAAAAGGGCAACAGAGAGAGCTTGTAGATCTCCTACTCGCTTGAGAGATGTCAGGGCCAGCAGAAGATCTACCTTTAGAGTCAGAAGCTTCTTAGAGGCTGAATCTAAGCACGCAATGAGGCACCTGACAGACCTTCCAGAACCATAGAAAGGTCCCAGGAAGGTATGTGTGGTCTACAGCTGGGCCTCAGCCACCTGACACCATGCATAAACCTTGAAGTTAGAGGATGTTGCCTCACAGAGGCTCCATCAATTGGGGCATGTCTGGCCGAAATGGTGGCCACATAGACCCTGATTGAAGGAGAAACTAACCCTGCTGAGGAACGTCCTTATAAGAACTCTAGGACTGTAGCTACTGCGCAGTTCACTGGGTATAGCTGAAGTTCCTCACACCACTAGACAAAAAGTTGCCACTTGAGCGCATACAATTTCCTCGTGGATGGTGCTCTAGCACTCAACATGGTCTCTACACAGCAAAATCAGCAGTGTTTATTTAACACCCACAGTGTTGAATTCACCCAGAATCTATCTAATTCAACCAGAATCTATGAGCTGGTGCCCATCAGGGGCCAGACCCACAGTTTCCATTGTTCTGGCCGAGGGTGATAAATCAGCCCTCTGGCTTGAGACAGTAGATCCCTGCCGATGGGAATCTCCCAAGGAGTTCCGTCTAGCAGGGATATTGTCTCTGAGAACCATATTCGAGCTGGTCAAAAAGGTGCTACTAGCAGCAGCTGTAGATGGTCTTGGCAAACTCTCGCTAGTCCTTGTGGGAGCAGAGCGATTGGGGGAAAAGCATACAGATGTGACCTCAGCCACATGTGCACCATGGTGTCCAGCCCTAAATGTGTGGGAGGAGTTTGCAAATATAATTGCACGTTATATATATTTTTTTTCAATTTGAAAAAAGTTGGATAACACACAAGGCAAAACACATGTTGTATCTGTTGTGAAAAATGTATAGATGCTTCTATTTTTTTCTGAATGCTTTCTGAAGTGAATTTATTACCTATTTTCCTTATAGATGCACCAACTAGAGGCAGTTGAACAATTTGGATGACTATTTGAAGGGTATTATCTGTAAAAATGTCATGTTTACACTGAATTACATATATATGCAATTATGGGAATGCACCAGATTTAGATTTAAAGTGTATGTGTACAACTGATATTAATCATTAGCCTATGACCTAATTATTTATCAGTGTTAATAATTAGGTCATAACCTAATTATTTATCAGCGTTACGTCTACACACCAGATTCGGTTTTAAAGTACTGTATATGTACTTTATATATATATATATATATATATATATATATATATATATATATATATATATATATATATATATATATATATATATGTGTGTGTGTGTGTTGAATGTTACATATATGTATATGTATGTTGTATGTTAAAACTGCACTATAGACAATAATCATCTAGCTATGAACTTAGATATTATGTGTAGTCACCAGTTACTTTAGACATTAATCATTATCCTACATATAATATTATATAGTAGTATATAATAATAATAATAATAATAATAATAATAATAATAATTATTATTATTATTATTATTATTATTATTATTATTATTAT